>NC_048303.1:75426994-75428385 GCF_013100865.1 Trachemys scripta elegans
GGGGGGGGGGGGGGGGGGGGGGGGGGGGGCGGGGGGGGGGGGGGGGAGGGGGTCGCAAGGTGGAAGTTTCACCTAGTGCGCGAAACTTCCTTGCACTGGCCCTGAGGATTAATAAACTAATTCAGCTGTAGTCAAATACAGACTGACCTGATCTTTCACATAAAACTTGAATCAAACAAGAACTCTTTTTTTAGGATTAAAAGTATTTGATTAACATTTGTCAGTTTCACTATATGTGTGTGTAGCTTCTAGCACCATGGAGGCCTTCACTGTGGAGATACCACCAGAGTGCTGATGCTGTTTGCTAAAAATAAATGTTCATGTTCCTCTTCATTTCCTGGTCCCATCTAGTACCAGAAGCAGAGACAGTGACATACTGCAAGATAAGCTGTTCTCCTGTAGTTCATACTCTACCAAAACTGGGATATTCAAAATCCGTCTTGAAAGAAGGCCTGTTTCTGAGCTTCCCATATTTTGTTTATAGCTAGCTTCTTTTTTATAGTAAAACGTTATATAAATCTAAAGATGAAAATGTTTACTGGTTAATGAGTTTTTATCTATGGAATAGAGCAGATGAAATATTAAGGGCAAACAAAAATCTACCAGAGCCTTGGTTAACATTAAGCAGACCACTTTTACTTTCAATAGGGAGAAGCTATTTTTGGTGTCATACTATTGATAATTCTGGGGTGAGGAGAGTGTGGGTGGGGAGGGTAGCTCAGTGGTGCTGTAACCAGACTGGGGACAAGTAAGAGCTTCAGGGCCACAATAATAATGATGTGAGAAGTGACTTTACACTCCAGGCCTTGAGTAATCAGAAGCACTAAAGATCAAGAAGCAAACAGAACAGGGACATGGAAGCCAAAGGACCGTTCGTTTTTTACTAAGAAATTGTAGCAGTCCTGAAAATAGAAATAATGAGCAAACACTGTACAACAGGGGCCAAGAGTAAATATTCTAGAGCATTGGTTCTCAATGCTAGTATTGGGGACTCAACCATGCTGCCCAGCCCATATTGCTAAATGGGAGGTGGGGTCCTAGTTAGACTGGAGATGGGTTCAGGGTTGGGGAGGGGGCAGCATGGAAAAGGTTCTAGAATAAACCTTTTTGTCCAAAGGGAGGAAACACGTTGAAATAGATTTCTCTGCTTTTTATTTGATTATTAATTGAGTCCATTTTTGGCCTATACTTAGGTTGTTAAAGCTTAGAGCAACATCTGAACTTTCAGATGCTGGTCAAAACTGAATCAGCTAACTTTCTGAGGTTTGTTTATCACAACTTTCATTGAAAGAAGAACAGGAGTACTTGTGGCACCTTAGAGACTAACAAATTTATTAGAGCATAAGCTTTCGTGGACTACAGCCCACTTCTTCGGATGCATCCGAAGAAGT
>NC_048303.1:75428785-75627812 GCF_013100865.1 Trachemys scripta elegans
CCATTCATTATTTTGAATACCTTGAGCCTGTCCACGTCATTGAAGGCCTCAGGATCAAGGACAGACTAACACGGCTGTTACTCTGAAACTTTCATTGAGCTTCTCCTGATAGTTGAATGGGACTTCTCCAATAGAATGTATTACGGGTGGTACATTCACATCACCTCAGTGTGGCATTTCCATTTTGGTATACGAACACAGCTGTGTAGTTTTTGATCTAAGATTGTCTTTGTCAGAAATTCCCATTCATTCGAGCAGCTTCAGCTTTTTATTGGTGTTTAGTCCAAGGAAAAGCTAAGCAGTTGAGGAAAAAAATGAAAAACAAACAAAAAAAAACAGGGCTTCTTGAACCCTTGCCCATCCCGTAAATTGGATTTGATCTTTTATTCAGGTTTGAATACATTTTCCCCAGTCCGGCCGATTCTCCATCGCTACTCTAATCTCTAGCACCCTCTTCCTACTTTTCATAGATCTTGCTTTTTCTGCCTCTCCCTGGTCCTTGATCAAGAGGAAGTGAATGAAGGGGACAGGCTCAAGGTATTCAAAATAATGAATGGAAAAAGAATGAGAAGAAGAGAGAATGTCATAGAAAGTAGCTGAATCTTGGAATGACTATCCAACTAAACCTCTCTAGGTACTGGCATGGCCTCAATCTCTATAGTATCTGCTTACCGCACAAATATGAATGAAATTATCCTTACAACACTCCTGTGAGGTAAGAAATATTATTAGCCCCATTTTACAAACAGGTATTCAGATACTGTGGTTGTTGGGGCCATAAAAATACATTGATAAAAAGCATAGGTGAATTACTTATGTAAGATCACAGAGGAAGTCTATAGCAAAGATTAACCTAGATCTCTTGAGTCCTTGCCTAATGCCCTAATCACAAGACCATCCTTCCTCTCTAAGCTTTTGAAGTTTGTCTATCCTTCTAGTCTTTTTCTATTAGTGCAGTGATCAAAACAGACTTAAAAGTAAAAGACACTATTTCTAGAGCGTGTCAGGCACTGTAAGCATCTTTTTCCTTTTAAACTCTTTTAAAAACCCCATAAGCCCTCAATACTCTTTGGATTTTTTCCTAGTGGATCATGTAAGGCTGGTTTATAATAAACACCCTGTAGCAATGTATTTACCTGATCCCTACTGTCTAACTTTAATTCTATAGAGATGCTTGTTATAATGATTGAATGCTACATAAAGTCATCTCTACCTCCTATGCTCACATAATTTACTTATGAAGAGACCTTTCATGTCTAGGTTGATGTCTGCAACTCTTGATTGCAGCATGTTTTTCCATAGTCTGCTTTCTCCCTCATTTACATGTGGTGTGTGAGGCCAACTACAGTACCAGTGTAGCTCTGGACACTTCAAAACTTTAGGGGGGGGAAAAAAAAAATTTTCCTCATAAAATTTTGAAAGCTAGCTCAGTCTCAGCAGAAAGTTGTAAAAGATGTAATGTAGGATAGAAAAAGAACTCTCTGTCCTCTCAGTCCACAAAGAATACAGAATGGGCTTTGCAATAATTGCTGTGCTGAGCTTAATACTTGAAGTAAAATCCAGCTCAGAGGTAGCTCACCAAGCCCAGAAGATTCAGTACAAAAAAAGAAATCTGTGTTTTCAAAACTTTGAGGAGCTGTTTTATGTTTTGCTTTTTCCACTTTGTTCCCCCTCCTTCTCTGAGCCACCGTCTGCTAAATAGCCAGAAAGAGGAGAAAAAGAGTCCTTTCTTTCACACTCCCCCAAAAAGTTTTCCTGAATAATATTTTTTTTCTGTTTAGGAACACAGGGTGTTCTCTTCTGAAGATATTCAGATCTGTGGTTTATGTAACACTGTGTTTTATTTTGGTTTCTTGTTTCTCTGGTAGCAGAGACAAGTTGAGGCCTAACTTACCATTAGAAATAGACCAAAAGAGACAGGAATTCAAAGAAATACCACATAATGGATCGGGATTTCAGAATACTATTCTAAGCCAAACATGTTTTGTTTTTTTTTAAACCACACTTTTCAGGCATCTTGCTGGGTTAGCTGCTCTAGTACTGGTTCAGAAGAGGGCCTATATGCAGCCAGTCCAATTGCCTACTACTGGTGGGTCAGGTATCAGCACTAGTCAATAGGGGCTAAAATCTACTGGCCAAGATTTTCAAACTGGCCCTCTGAAAATCACTTGCCCACTGAAACTCAGGGTCTCATGTTGGGCACCCAAAAGTTACGGCATCCAAATCACTAGTCACTTTTGAAAATCTGTGACACTATTTTGAAATAAAGCTTCTGAGAAAACTACTATATGTTGCTGTAGCTGGGTGGTTTGGTCAGTTAGTAGGCCCAGTGGTCTGGTCCTCCAACTCCAGTCTTCCTATCAGTTCAGGGTGTTCTGGCAGTCTGGATGAGGTCCCAGCTCTACTAGCCTCTTTGCCAATAACCCATAGGTCTGCCCTCCTTGGGGCTAAGAGTAACAGCTCCAGGGTGGGTACAGGGACCTTGTATCAGGTCGCAGCCCAGGGGCACGCAGACAGCCTAGGTTCGTCCAACCCTGAAAGTTCAGTGGCATGAGGCAGCCTAGGTTTGTCCAGCTCCTTGCTCACCGTCCCTTGGGCGACTTCCAGCCACATCTTGCATCTCAGTTTGAGGTGTGGTGTGTGCAGCCCTCCCGTGCCTCTTGCTGATAGCTCTCCCTCTCTCTGAGGGAGTGGTCGGGGTGAGGGGGACTCAGCCAGATTCCCTCAATAGAAGCTTCTTCTGCAGCAGCAGAGCAGTGCTCCTCCAAGGCAAGGAAAGGCAAGACACCGCTCTGTTTGCCTGGGGCTGCTGAAGTTCCCTTTATATTGGACTTCTCCCCAGGAACATGCTTGTCAGTGCCTAGGAGTGGGGCTTCCAGGCCCACCACTGCTCCAGCCCTTCCCCTGCATCCGCCTTAGTGTGGGGTTTGTAAACCCCAGCACAGTTGCCTCTCAGGTCACTAAGTTGTTCTGAATTCTGATACCTATGCAGAGATTTTTAGAATTGGTGGACACTTCAAACACTTGAAGACAACTACAAGCATTAACCTCCAAGTGCCATTTGCTGAAGAGGCAGCAGCTATACAAAAAAGACTCTCTTTTATCACAGTTCCTACCAAGGGCCAGATCTGGTGCTGCACTTCTCAGTTTTAAGCAGCTTTTGAACCTCCCAGATTCTTGGATACATAGGGACCAGTGTGATCCCAACATAAATTTAGAGCAGCCCAAAAGGCTGCTGTGAGGGCTTGTTTACACAGTTAGTATTGCACACCTGAGGGGTATAAATTAAAATGGGCACCAATGTATCTTGCATTAACTGGCCAGTGTGGACTCTGCTGCCACACACTAAAAGTTCCCTAGCATGTACTGACATGTTTGAAATGGGAACTTTTAGTGCACACCAGTGGGGTCCACTTGGACCAATTGGGATGCAGCACGTTGTTCACTTCCACACCATGTAGACAAGCCCTAACTTGCATGGCTGCCTATGGCCTGCTCTGCAATGCAAAATGTTGGATCCCAGAGTCCTCCAGCAATTCCTTCTACTCTAGCCCATCGTAGGCATGCCCCTATTCCCAGGTGCCTGTGTCGGGCCATGGGTGCTGCCTTTGTGTTGGGAGAATTTCCTGTGGGTCTGCTCTGCCCCTTTTTTTAGCCCAAGTACACAACTGGAGTTGCATACAGAAGCTGTAGTGTGAACCAGAATTTGGCTGCAGGTCTCAACCAAATGTTACCTATCAGATTAGGGGAGTCTCACATATTAAATGACGCAGATTTGGAATTACTGTAGTACAGTAGTTCATTTCTTGGAGGCCTGTAAGATTTTCAGGCATCCTGTGTGGGCTGTCATTATCATATTTATTGTACCTTATTTACATTCCTACAGCAAGTGAGAAACCATTAAATGTACCCAGACAGGCCAACTATTTGTCATCCCAGCTGAGAAGAGCTATAAATGCCACTGATCTACAAACATATGACTGACACATTGCAGTATTTTGGACTTCCAGCTGGGCCACCAACCTAAACCAGTTCCTTTTAAAAACTGAGCCTAGATTCCTCTTTAAATATCTCCACATACAGCAGAAGATGATATTGGATCTTCCTGCAGTACAGGGAGCATCCCAACTGAAAATGAATGTCATTAATATCACATAATGCACGTCAATCATACCTCTTCCATTAACCTTATGTGCAAGCAAAATAAAATAAATTAGCATACATAATTCCACAGAGTTAAAAATGCTTCCTTGTGAAATTCTTAATGTTATTTTTAACATCATGGTGGGTGGGGGGTTATAATCAGTTTATATCCAAGGTGTTCTCTCTCCCATACACAGATGTCTGAAATTATTCTTTTGAATAAGTTTTGTTGGATCTCTTGTTGATTGTTGTCAAAGACATATCAATTCTTGGTAATGGGAAATGTTTTTCTTAACCTGAAGTTCAAAATGAGTATTTTGTTATAGAAATAGATAAAAGAATCAGACTACCTTGGCAGGTTATTTTCTTATACTGTTTTCCTTTGAATTTTCAAAACCTACTTGGAGAAGGGAGATTCTTCGAGGGAAAGAATTGCTTCTCTTTGTTGCAACTGTCCTGATCTCTACATATCTTCTAGAAAACCACCTTAAAAAAATACTAAGGGATGGAAACACATGGTAAAACAATTTGTGTGTGCATTTGTGAATATCCTGATATTTTAGTTTTTGTTTTAAACACATTTTTATTCAGCCATATGGCATAGAGCTTGCAAATTCCACCTGAGGTTTGACATCTCTTTCTTAAAAAGAGGGAAAAGGCTTGTTGGAAAGCCCTGAAGGTGGAATAATACTTCAGCATATCAGAGCCTAATGCCATAATTTACTCTGTCAACCTCAGTCTGTTTAATAGATACAGTCTTCACACAATGCCTTTCCTGTTCTGTACAACACTAGCAGGGGGGAATTAGAAAACAGGATGATGTCACTGCAGTGATAATTTGACATCTTACTGTAAGATGGTTTAGATAAATGATGCAATCTGAAGGGTCAAATATTTGACCAAAGATAAATGCTTCATTATAAACCACTTGGTTTAGCACCATGACTGTTCACTTTCCACGGTAGCTCTAAACTTCACTTCAGGATGATTATATGGTTCTACTACTCTGCACAGCATGGGTAGCTCATCAGTAGCAAACTCACAACTATTTAATTGTTCATTTAAGGCTAAATTGTTACAGCCCTTACTCAGGCATGCAGGGAAGTAAGGCAAAACAGGATGGGGAAGCAGGGTCTTCTTGCCCAGTACTTCCTTTCTTGAGCAAGTGCATAGGGAGGGGACAGAGACCGGTAAAGAGTGGGAGGAGCCGTGGCTCCATCTCACCTACTCTTCAGCTGGAGAAGCTGGCCAAAGAATAAGCTGCTCCACAAAAAGGAGTGAAGGAATTTATTCCCTAGAGCAAGAGGCAGCAACAGGAAAATGGTAACTGAGTCACAGTTCAAGCTCTGTTCTGCACTCAGGGCAGATTTTAAAGTTAAAATCTCATCCTTAACTGTCTATTTTGAGATAATATTTTCAAGTTTCCTAGTCCCTGCCTCCCCAGCCTGGGGGATTGTGGGTTTTGGCACTCAATCTGACATCTGAGTAAGAATATAACAGAGAAGCAGTATACAGTAACTCAGTTGCTATACATGGAGACTATACCTGGTAAGGACCTGCTTTAGGAAAACAAAGGGAGACCAATAGTGCATGGGAACGGAACCAGAGCCAAGAGAACAAATGAGGGAGTGGAGTGGCTGACAGGCCTTCTAAAGAGCCATGATGAGAGCAACAGAGAAAGGCCCTTACTGAGTGGCCCCAGGACAGCTGCTGAGAATTAGTTCTTTGCCCGGTGGTGGCGGATGCAGCAGCAGCAGCATCATTCTCACCTCACCTACTCCAGGGCTGAAATACTGGACCCACTGAACTCACTAAGAGGCAGGATTTCTGTCTGTTGTAGAAGTAGAACCTTCCCATGGCAGCCTCCTGACCTAAGCAACTTTATACCTCAGAAGGGGGAGATGGCCGAGCTCCTCTGGGGAAGCAGGATCTCATTCTTATTCAAGAAACTAAGTTGACATTTTTATCTAGAAGAAAAAATTGTGTTATTTTTACAAGGGTTTATGGCTTCGTTTGAGCCTGTGCAGTTGGGCTCATGGTAACACCTGGCTTTACAGGTAGACAGTGATGTTCAAGAATGAAAATACCAGGCTTGACTCTCAGATCAGGAATCATATTTGTAAGACTAGCAGTAAAAATAAATAGATAGATAGATAGATAGATCCTTTGAATTCCCCCTCCTGCATCCCAAACCCCTCGTCCCCAGCCCCACCACAGAGCCCTCACCCGCTCCTACAACCTAACTCCCTGCCCCAGCCTGGAACCTCCTCCCACACCCTGACCCCCTCATTTCTGGCCCCACCCCAGAGCCCGCAGCCCCTCTCACTGGGCTGGGGCAGGGGGTTGAGGTATGGAAGTAAGTGAGGGTCGGGGAGAGTGAGCGACGGAGGGATGAGGAATGGAGTGGGTGGGGTAGGGGTGTTTGGTTTTGTGCGATTAGAAAGTTGGCAACCTTAGCTTCCTGGTGTACAACTGAGAGAAACAAGTGAAATGGCGGTGTCATGATCAGTGAACTAGAGTCAGAAGGTCCACGTTCCTTAGAGGACTGTTATTCACAGGACACCAGAAGAACAGGGGATACAGGGAGTTGTTACTGAGTCGCTTCCACCCTAAGGACAGAATAGTCCAGAGGGTTTAGTAAAGTTTCACTTGTTCAACTTAATCTGCATTCAGCTTCACTCTTTGGGAACGAAACGTGATGACAGTGTCAGAGCTGTGAGTTCTCTACAGTGCAGCAGCTGGCTGCAGGAGCCTTGCAACTCAGTCCAAAGCCCTGGATTTTACAGACACAAATCTAGCCCAGTGATGGACCCGCTGGAAGGAGGAGTTCCAGCTGTGCACAGCCCATGCCATGTAGGAGGATGACGACAACAGCAAGAAAGTAAAGCCTGTTACTTTACCCTACTGTGGAACAAGGCAGAGAGGTAGTCTGTGGCACTTGGGAGTACCGGTTCTGGGAGCAGTGAACCTGGAAAGGTCATCTTTCATGTAAGACATGCTTAGACATGGGGCACACAGCAGAAGCTTCAAGAGAAAGAATGAAAATCTTAGGAGGTACAACAGTCCCAAAAGTACATGCAGTGAGACAATAGCATAGGAAAGCAGGTGTCCAGGGTTCCATACCTATATTGAGATGCACTGTGGGAGAGAGCATGAGAAAGTAAAGAAGTGTCCTGTACGAGGACAGCATTGCAAGGAATGTGCAAGTTGAACCATTTTAGCTGTGTGTGGAAGATCATAGGAATGTCCCAAGAAGAGTAACTCAAACTGGGAGATGCCACATCAGTCATAATATCTTGATTCACTCCTTGAATCCAAAAGCATATCAGGGTCAAGCTTTTGGGACAGGAAAACATCAAGGGACAATATCAACCTCCAGACATGCAACAATGTGAATAGAAAAGCACCCTATACAATGCTCCTGCAGAGTGATTCCTCTGGGTTAAGGTCAACACATCTCTATTACAAAGATCAATCTAACAACATACAATGAGAGCAGAATACAGCCTGTAGGAACATGTGACCTCAACCCCAAAATAACAGCACCAACTGACGTTTGTGGTGGTGGATGTTAAGTACCACAGAGCTTACTTAGTCTATGTAGCCACGCAAGCCATGAATCTGATCAAGGTGCAGCATCAGAATTTTATAGCTGCAATTCAAGAAGCAAAAGGGGGAGGAGGTTTCCTGGATATTGGAAACAACCATATGGAGATGTTTTCAAAGGAAAGCTGCAATTGGATGAAGACCCCACAACAGAAACCGTGTGCTTACCAGGGTGGAAAATTCCAGTGGCACTATGTAATCTGGTATGTAAGGAGCTTGAAAGTCAATAGAGCAAGGGTCTCATAGTACCTATAGAGGCCAGGACAGCCTGGGTAAGCAGTATGGTGGTCATAAAGAAGCTATCAGGCAAATTACACATCTGCATAGACCCAATGCCACTGAATAGGGCATTGAAAGGAAGCCACTTGCCACTGCCCACAATTTATGACATCTTGCCAGAACTTTCCAAAGCCAGAATCTTTATGGTCTATGATGTGAGGAATGGGCTTGGGCACATAATGAAGCCATGAGAGGAAACTACACACTTTTCTACAGTGATGAAAAGACAAAAATATAAAACTCAACCCAGAAATAATGTGACTCAAACAGCATGAGGTGACATGCATTGAATATCTGCTCACAGCTGAAGGACTGAAAACAGATCCCAACAAGATCAAGGCGGTCAGAGACATGCCAGCGTCAGTGGATCTGAAAGAGGTACTGCACCTCATAGGAATGTTAAAATTTTCTGTCCAAGTTCTGGCCACACTTGGTTGCAATAGTGGAACCCATATGCTGGCTTACAAAGCAGGATGTTGAGTGGAACTGGGCAGGTCCCCAACAGCCAGCATTTCACATGCTGAAACAAATAACAGATGCCTCTGCTCTGAAATACTACCAGCCAGGTGAACCTCTAATATTCCAGTGGCATGATCGGAGAAAGGATTGGATGTAGCTCTTTTGAAGGAACAGCCAGTCACTTATGCTAGCAGAACCCTATTGGAGACTAAGCGGGGACACTACCAAATAGAAAATGAGCTTCTTGCTATGTTATTTGGAGTGCAGTGATTCCATCAGTACATCTATGGCTACCTGTTATTAGTGTAATCAGACCACAAACCCCTAGAGACAATCATGGCTAGGGTGACCAGATCACAGGGATGAAATATCGGGACGCGCGGCGGGGGGGGGGGAGCAAAAAAAAATGGTNGCGGAGCAAAAAAAAAAAAAGCAGTTTCGCAGGGGCGGGGGGCATTAGCTGCGCGTGCTGCCCACTCCAGGGCAAAAGCTGGCCCCGATGCAGAGGGGGCTGGGGATAAAGAGGGCATGGGGGGGGGACACCGATAAGAAGCGCTGTGAAGCAAAGTCGGGGCTGGCCGCGGGGCAGCGGCAGTGCATGTGAGCCGGGGACCCCGGGGGCAGCGCAGCTGAGGGGCTCCCCGAGGCTCCAGGCTGGGCAACGGGCAGGAGCCAGGGCTTTTCCCAGCCCCGCAGAGCCTCCCGCCCCCCAGCCCGCCGGAAGCCCCACGCCTCTCCCGCTCGGCTGCGCTCCAGCGGCTCCTTCCCGGCGGGGCGATCCGCTGGAGCGCAGCCGAGCAAGAGAGGCGCGGGGCTCCCTGGCAGCAGCGGGGAAGTTTATGGGGACCCCGGCTGGCCCCTCGCCCCTGTCCGCCGGCCTCCCTGCCTGGGACAAGTCTCGCCCCCGCAGCCCCTCTTCGCCGCGTGTCTCCGGCAGCCCACGCTGCCCACCCAGGCCAGAGCCAGCCCCGGCTGCTGCCTGCACGCAGCCCGGGCCATGCCCAGCTAGCCCCCGGCAGCCGCGGCAACTTTCCCTTCCCCTCCCACGCTCCTGGTAGTTGCCCGACCCTCCTCCCTCCTCCTAACCTCCTCCCTCCATGGAGGGATCCAATGGGGGAAGGAGGGGGCGGAGTCGGGGTGGGGGGGCGTGAGCGCCGGAGCGGAGGGCAAAATTGCTTTTTTGTCCAGTGTCCCGACCGAACATCGGTCGGGACGCGGGACAAAGAAGGAAATATCAGGACAGTCCCGATAAAATCGGGACGTCTGGTCACCCTAATCATGGCAAAGCCTCTTCTTACTGCTGCAAAGAAGTTGCAGTGTATGTTGATGCACCTCCAGCACTACCTGGGAGAAAAATCAGATTTTGTCCAGGATGATTACTGGTGTCAGCTGACCAGCTGAGCATGTATATCCAGTATCAGTGAACTGGGTGAGGGGGATCAGGACACAATGCAGCACATTAATGGATTCAATCTCCCAGTTTCTCATAAATGCCTCCTGTTCCTTTGGGTCACTCATCCCTCTTGCATACGTCACCTTGTATGACCTGGGAGTCATAGGTTATATGCAGTTGCTGTAGTTGTCAAAAGGATATTAAGTGGTAGCAAATGGTAGGGTGACTGCTTCAGCAATTCCAGATGGGAAAGGAAGGGTCTATGCAGCCATGGCTGGAAAGGCAAGTGGTTCACTGTACAATCTCTCTATTAAGATGTAGTCTGCACTACAAAAGCAATTCCTTGTTCTATACTTCTGAACTCCAGTAACTTAGAATTTTGCATTCGCTTTTTAAATGAAACTTTGCGTTTGGCTAGGCTATAATGTATGCTTGTCTATTTCAATGTAAAATTCTTTAAGTGGAAGATAAACTTCAATGTTTAAAGTTCAAAAGTATTTTGACTACACATTTCATTTTATGAATTAAATGGAATAGTTAATATTCAGTTTGAGTCATACATGTTTATTAGGCACAACACAAAAAACAAGTAAGTCAGTTAGAACATCATATCTATTCTCTGTTGCTGGTTTGAAATATATTCACTTTTGGAAAACATTTTACAAGCAGAGTTGTGTTAAAGCTTTTGAGCAGAGGGAATAAAGCTTTTAAAGTTAGGTCATGTCACAATACATACAATCATCTGGCATCTTAAAATTATAAATGTCTTTCTTTGCAATTTGAAAACCTTGCTAATCATTCAAATAGCAACTGTTCTCCCACAGCTTCTGGGAACTGCAGTAGGGAGAACTCTTGCATAGAGTTAGTGTAACCTTAGAAATGTCTGTGGGTGTTAATTATTATAAAAAGGAATTACAAAAAAAAAAAAAAAAAAAGGACAAAGAACATGATTTTTTAAAGAAAGTTACCTTTAATCTTTATACTTGAGCTGGATTTCACATGGACTCTCTTCCAGTCTCTTTTTGCAATGGCAAAGGAGCAAGTTCTCCACTATGACTTACGTTGTAGGTACTTTAAAAACAAGAGGAAAAATTTTGCCAATATGGCTACTCATTCTCTCACTGTTCCACCTCCTTCCGTACAGCTCCATACACCACTTGTAGAGTGGAACAGTAAGGCCTATGCCACACTCCCATCTAATGATCAAATATATTCATTACAACTAAAAATTGTATTTAAAAACAAAACTGATTAACTCTGCTTCACTCACCTATTTAATGGACAACTAAGGACTGCTAGACAGTGGCCCTTAAAGAAAACATGTCTTTTTAGATGCAAGCCTGTATCTTCCACTGCGCAACAGTATTTTGAGAACTGTTAAGTACATTCTCAGGCACTGGAAAGCTTCAGTTAGAATATGTATATATATTATATAGATTGTACAGAAATCATTCCAACCTAGGAGGCTAGAAAGAAGGAAGTTACAGTAAACAAGATAATGAGATACAATTGGGTTTGAACAATGGGGCAGAGAGAAAAAAGGAAGGATTTTAGGGCTGTCAGAAGGACAATAAAATCCACTTTAAAAATCGCCACCATTGAACTGAGATAATTGCCAGAGATCAAGGAAACAGAGGAACCCTAAATTATAAACCACAAATATTCTGTATTAAGAGAAGAAAAATCTTGCAGGATATTAGTCAATTTTTATTCCAGAAACAGAAATCTTTCCTACATCACTTTATCTTCATTTTTCTAGTTAAGTCACTACAACAGAACATCGGTAATTCCTGCCAATGACTATTCTGCAAACTACTAAATGTTATGAATTAGCAAGAAAATATACAAACAAGACGACAAATAAATGAATACATTCATTTGTGCTGTATTGTATTTTAAAATTGCAGTGTCGTATTAATGACACTACCACTTTATCATACTGTAGTTTGTTTTTGTTGTCTTAACAATATAAGATCTCACTGTAGAACTGTTAAACTCTTGTGGAAAGGTCAGGAAACTATAAATGTGTGCAACAGGACAGTCACATTTGTCAGTATTTACTATTCTTGTGTAAATGTTTGTTATTGGTAGTGCAACTACAGTTTTACTTTCATAAATATTAACACACAAAGGGTTCAAGTTAACACACAAAGTTCTAGGAGTTTGTGAATACCAAGAAGCATGGCCAAAGAAATGGACCAATAGAAATTCTGCAACTTTTATAGCATTGGAAATCACAATTTCTTTGAGTTCATAGACTTCTCAAAACTTCATTGCACTGCAATCCCCTTCTGAAAACAAAATTACTACATAATGCTAGGGAGAGGGAGGACAGAGCCTGAGCCCCGCTGCCCTGGGTGGGGGTAGTGTGGGCCTGAGTCCTGCTGCCCCAGGGTGGGGGCGGGGTGGAATTCAGGCTTGAGTCACAGGTCCCAGCAAGTCTAATGCTGGCCCTGGTGACCCCATTAAAATGGGGTCTGACCCACTTTGGGGTCCCCACCCACAGTTTAAGAACCACTGGTCTAGAGGAACTTGTGAACTTACAGAGAGCTTACATACTGTCCGTAGCCTTACTAGTATTACAGCTTCTTTTTGCTAACTTGGTTTATTTAGTTACACCAAAGTTATTGCTCCCTGGTATGATCTGTTAAGACTCATCCTCAAAAGAGGAGCTTAAGTTGCCCCCTTTAAAATTTGCACAAACACTGCAAACACAGTAAAGTAATTTAACTTGCAAATTACAGCGATATGCAAATAGTATTTATTTTTTATATATTTGAAAGTACATAGGGAGCATAACTAGCCCCTGCTAACAGGCGCCAGGGGCCCAATTCTGAGAGGATATCTGCTCAGAACAGAGGTGGCCAATCTGTGGCTCCGCAGCTACATGCAGCTCTTCAGAAGTCAATATGCGGCTCCTTGTATAGGCACTGACTCCAGGGCTGGAGCTACAGGCGCCAACTTTCCAGTGTGCTGGGGGGAAGGGTGTTTACTGCTCAATCCCTGGCTCTGCCACAGGCCCTGACCCCACTCCGCCCCTTCCCAGCCCCGCCCCTGAGCCTCCTATGCCCTCACTCCTCCCTCCTTCCCCCCAAAGCCTCCTGCATGCCACAAACAGCTGATTGGGAGGTGCAGGGAGGGAGGGAGGGAAAGGCGCTGACTGGCAGGGCCGCCGGTGGGTGGGAGGTGCTGCTGATGTATTACTGTGGCTCTTTGGAAATGTACTCAGGTTGGCCACCCCTGGCTCAGAAGAACCTCTCAGGTTCAGGCTCAATGCTTAAGAAGGTGAGTAAAGGAAGGGGGAGAGTTACAAAAGTAAAAAAGAGCATGAGGTAGTGCTCTTGTTGCACAGGCAGCATGCTGCCTCCTCTTTTCATAATTCATTATTTTTATAAGTTAATGTGATATTTATAGTTTAAGGAACACAGTCAGAGTGCTGAAGTGGAGTTCAGTGATAGAAGAAATGAAGAATGAGGTTGCATGGCACACAGGAGAGGATATTCCAGGCAGAGGGAAATGGGGAAATATGGCTTATAGGAAGCTTTTCCCCCCAAAGCCTCTTCTCTTTATATTAAAAAAAAAAAAAAAAAAAAAAAAAAGAAACCCACAGACCATTTGCTGTATTCCACAACACTGAAGAAAAAGGTAAGCTGCAGCTTGGTTATAGCTTCAGCTAGGCTTTTGGGTATTCCCGGGTTCTGAGAGCAACACACCTGGCTGCTTCCTCCCCTCTGGCATCTCTGCAACCCAGTCCCTCCCTTTCCCTGAGAGCATGCTGATCACTGAGGAAGAGGAAATTCTACTAGCCCATGTTCTTTCACTTCCTAGAGTAGAAGATTTCCTGCCTTGATTGATCCTTGAGGAATGGTCTGTTCCCCAGATGCTTGAATGTTGCTCTCTCTCCTGTATACAAAGTTGATATACAGAAGCTAATGATCTCTGCTGAGTAGAAACAATTAAAGAAGAAACTACCCCAAGGTGAGTCACTGCTTGTTAATTCAAAAATCCAGCTGCAAGTGCAGTTACCCAGTTTGCTCAGACAGATGAGTATTTTGCATGCACAGTTACCTATTTGCATTGTGGACTTAATTTAGGAGCAAATGTGCAGTGTTTTTGTTCTTCCTGTGTGTGATGTCATAACATTCAGAGAGAGAAAGTGATGACAGTATTGTATTGATCCAGAGAGCACTTCCAGCTTTGCAAGTTCAAAACTAGCGGGGGGGTACCAGGGGAACAGTCTGTGCAGAATGAAAGTGGGGGAGGGGAGGAAGGAAGCTTTTCTTTTTGAAAGGCTGATGAAGATGAAACCCTTAGGGAGTTCTCTGAGCAAAGATTCTCTTTTAAGAACTAGCACATCTTAAGTACAAGTCTCTGGGGAAGTGACATCACCGTTTCATTTCATGTTCAAGGTCACTAAAATACACCAAAAATAAATTTGGAATGGGAGGGAAACTGATAAAGCCAAATAGCAAAGTGTAGATCTAACGAGAACAACAACATTAAGTGCAAGTCTAGTTGCTTGATCACATACACTTCTTATTCTGACATCCTTTTGATATAACATGCGGATGCTACCCATAGGGACCCACGTGGGTCTTTACATTCTAATGCTCTTTGCAATAGCAAAGGTCTTTCTAGGAGGAAAAAAGGGGGAGGAGGCCTGTCTATTACATCAACATTGTCTTAGTTTTAAACAGCAAATTCTCCCCTCCACAGTTCACACATGCACTAAACATAATAAGAGGTGCTGTGCACTCTGTCCTCAGAGCGAGCTAGAGTAATGCTGGGAAGACAGTAAAACATATTTAGCTGAACCTGCAGCAAACTCACTTTTCTTTAATTCCCCTCAGGACTTTACAGACTGTTGATGCTCAATTTATTTAAGCATTTTTACATGTGAGGTAGGGAAGACCACTAAGGAAGAAATGCTCAGATAAGCAGTAAAAGTGGCAGAGCTACCTCAGCAGGTTCCAGCTTCAGCTCATTCTGCCAAAGAGTGCAGGCAAGCGTTTAAAAGGGAACCTAATTAAGAAAATTGACTGGCACTTGGTTTCATTGTTGGTCTCTTGGAGCAGGAGAAATCAATCTAGCTCAGACTTGACAGCAGTGTAACATAAAGGGCACTCTGCAAACTACTAACTGGCTGAAGACTAAATTCTGCATTACACATTCACATATGGCTCTGTGAGCATTAAATTAGAGAAATAGTCAAGTCAAGTGCAGAAAGCCTTTGGGCTCATGGAGTAATTGACTTTTGTGGACCCTACACACTGTGACCTCTCATAGGCTACCTCAGTGTTTCCTTGAAAATAGAATGACTGAGCTAGTGCTTTTGGTGCCATACAACGGCTTCATGAATTAAGATCCTGATCATCCTTGTCTGAGGAGTTTACTCATGAGGGTAAAGCCATATCTCATGAGGAAGTAATATTCATTATTCACTTAAGGTTCACCTTTACTACAGGAGCCATTCCTATGCATGGGGATATTTTTTGTTTCTTTTCAAATCATTTTTTCACCTACACTTACAGAGAGTAAGCGTATATGTGTGTTCAGTATATAAAGGGAAAAAGGGAGAAATAGAGATCTTCTTGTGTTCACTTTAACAAGTAACGCACTCAGGTACCACAAAGAGGGGTGTGGAATAGGAAGCTGGAGAAACAGAAATAGATAAATAGGTGTTAGGGTGATGTGATCCAAGACTGTTCTCAGCATGAGTTAGGGATGAATACATCACTCACAAGTTGCAAAGTCACTAACAAATTATGTATAACCCAAATAGGCACTAACAAAACCTTTATAGCACACCACCCCATAATAGAGTCTTGTATATGTTACAGACAAGTTTCAGAACACTGTTATAGGAAAGTTTTAGAATTTGGGGTTGAGAGGATTATTTTCCTGTGGCTCCAAAGTCAAGCATATTTGTTACTGTAACACCAGTTGTTCAGGATTAAAAAAAGTTCTAAAAATACCCTTCTTACATTACGCCCCCATATTCTTCATCGAAATGGTTATGATATGAATATGGCATAACAGATGTTTTATGCAAGATGGGTCATGTGAGGTATCATTGGAGAGGATATAATTTACTGAATGTGATTTATCCAATTTGTATGCATGTATCATTTCTGTATCTGAAGTTAGGCATATTGACTACGTAACAATTACAGCTGTGTGAGTACTTGGGGAATGCCCACCAGACAGTATGCAATCAGCCTGGATGGGCCATTCGGAAAAACAATGGGTCTTTGAAGATGCTGATCTCCCATCTTCCTGGACCTTACACATAAACCTTGTCTCAGGGTTGCTTTAACACTGCAAGGTCATGTGATGATGTCACCTGGTATGAAATACCACCTTGGACACCGCTGGTATTTTTCCACTGAAGAAGTAGGGTGGGGATCAAATAGGGAAACAAAAGATTCACACTTTATATAAATCCTATTTAAGGCTGGAGAGTGAGTTAATCAAGGTTGCTGGTTCTTCACTGAATCCCCACCCAGAATGACTGCTGTAAACACTCAAGACTGATCTAAGGAGAAAGGACTGGGATCCAGGCTGAGACAGGGGTCTAGCCTGTGAAGAGAAATACCTGGAACTCTAAGCTATAGAAACTCTGCAACTGGCCTAAACAACATTCAGGGTGAGAAATTACTATTTGTAACAACTTTCTTTAGTGAATGAAGCTTAGGTTGCATGTTCATTTATTTTGCTCAGTAGTCTGCTTTATTCTATTTGCTATCCCATATAATCACTTAAAATTCATCCTTTGTAGTTAATAAACTTGTTTTGTTTTCTAAAACCCAGTTTGTGCAATTCATAACTGGGGGGAGCAAAGAACTGTACACATCTTCCTCCATATGGGGGGGAGGGGTGATTTTCACGAGTTTACGCTTTATAGATCTCTAAACAGCGCAAGACAATATAATTTTGGGTTTACACTCTAGAGGGTGTGTGCACAGGAGTGCTGGGCAATTCCCTAGCTGAGTCCTCCCACAGAGAGCTGATCGCAGACTGTGCGATTCTATAGCTGGGTGTGTCCCTACCTGCGTGTATGCTGGAAGGGGGCTTGAGAGCCTGACACAGCAGCACAGAGTGGGTGGGACCCAGGCTGGTGGGCCAGGCCAGCTCAGTGGGACCCCAGCACATCAGGTGGCACCCCGGCAGGGGGATCCAACCCATCACAACCCTAACATAGGCTTTTATAGATACTACTAGTAGTCGCACCTGAATGCCACAACCAAGATTAAGTCGCCATTGTCCTAGGCCTTGTACAAATATATAACCTTATATTTATTCTTTATATAAATATAAGTCCCTGCCTGAAAGACTTTGCAATCTAAATGGACAAGACAGAGAAAGGGGGTAGGAGAATAAGAATGGCCATCCTGGGTCAGACCAATGATCCATCTAGCCTAGTATCCTCTCTTCTGACAGTGTTCAGTGCCAGATGCTTCAAAGGGAATGAACAGAACAAGGCAACTATTGAGTGATTCATTCTCTCTTGTCCAGTCCCAGCTTCTGGAAGTTGGAGGTTTAGGGACACCCAGAGCATGGGGTTGCATCTGTGACCATCTTGGCTAATAGCCATTGATGGACCAATTCTCCATGAATTTATCTAGTTCTTTTTTAACCCAGTTATACTTTCAGCCTTCACAATATCCCCTGGCAATGAGTTCCACAGGTTGACTGTGTTTTGTGAAGAATGACTTCCTTATGTTTGTTTTAAACCTGCTGCCTATTAATTTCATTGGGTAACCCCTAGTTCTTATGTTATGTGAAGGGGTAACACTTCCCTATTCACTATCTCCATGCCATTCATGATTTTATAGACCTCTATCATATCCCCTCCTTATTCATGTTTATCAGATGAGCAATCCCGGTCTTCTTAATCTCTCCTCATATTGAAGCTGTTCCATTCTCCCAACCATTTTTGTTGCCCTTCTCCGTACCTTTTCCAATTCTAATATTATATGTGGTTTTTGAGATGAGGCAACCAGAATACTCAGTATTCAAGGTGCGAGTATACCATGGATTTACATAGTGGCATTATGATATTTTCTGTCTTATTATCTATCCTTTTCCTAATGGGTCCTAACATTTTGTTAGCTTTTTTGACTGCTGCTGTACATTAAACAGATGTTTCAGAGAACTATCTAGAGTGACTCCAAGATCTGTGGGGTAACAGCTAATTTAGACCTCACCATTTTGTATGTATAGTTAGGATTATCCCCCACCCTGCCATACATTATTTGGAAGTTCAATGTTCATAAGTGCATCTGCTAGGAGTAGAGTGGCTTACTTAAGGTTACACAGCAGAATCAGTGGGAGAGCTAAGAACAAAACCCAGGGCTCCTGAGCAACCATGCAGTGTGCTAACCATTGGCTCACAGTGCATCTCAGTCACTAGTGTAAAATCTATTATCTCTAGCTGTACAACAGCTGGAGATAGATTCAGAAGAACTGACAACCACCTTTGTCCATGGGATAAAGTGGAAGTTTTTATCCTATGTGGTAAGAAATGTCAGACTTTAAACCCATGAGGTATTTTTGTTTGTTTGTGTGTTTGTTTTACAGGTACACTCTATCCTGAAAGTTTGCATACAAGGCTTTAGTTTCCACATCTACCACATCTCTAAAGGTGAGTGGAAATGCTTTTTAAAAATAAATTCTTGGAGATTTCAGTTCCTTAAGAAGAGATATTATTGTGGTGGTGCCTAAGAGTAGATTCATTATTGTTATTATGGTAGCATCCCACTCAATGATTGCAGCCTCATTGCGCTAAAAAGACAGCTGAGGCCCCAAAGACTTGAATTACAAGTATAACTTGCCTTAAAATATCTTCTATGTTATAAATTAATAGATTTAAGTCCAAAATGGTCTAGTCCGATCTCCTGCATAGCACAGATCAGAGAATTTCAACCAGTATTTCCTGCTTCAACCCCGTAACTTCTGGTTGAGTTACAGCTTTTAAAAAAAGAAAAATATCCCAGTTTGATTTAAGAATGTCAACTGATGGCGAATCCACCACATCCCTCAGAAAATTTTTCTAATACCTTCACTTAAAACTATGCATCTTATTTCTACCCTGACTTTGTCTAGCTACTGTTTTCAGCTGTTGGATCTTGGTATGCCTTACTTTATTTATCTGTCAGGACCCTACTTCTATGTTCCCCTTTCAAGGATTGTATTAGTAGACTGGCTAGAAAACAGAATTCCCCCCCCTATGAAAAATTTTTTAGAATTTTCCTCTGGGATTTAAAAACCACAACACAATCAATTTTGGGAGAACCAAAACCAGAAAATTTTGGCTTGCTACAGGCTGCTCGGTTCGTAGGCAGCTGCATCCTAGGACTACCCACTTCCTGTGGAGTCAGGCAGCGTGGGGAGGCAACTACCCAGGAAGTTGAGGAAACTAGCCCCTCAAAGCAGCTGCCACCCAATGGTGTTCAAGGAACTGGAGGCCTAGGAAGTTTGGTGGCCTTGGTGGCAGCTGCCCAGGAAGTCAGGGAACCCAGGCTGGCAAGCCACCAGACTACCTGCCAGCTTGCCTAACTTGTGTCTGTCAAAAGTTCCATGTGAAATGTGTTGATTCTGAGAAGTCAGCATTTTCTGACAGAAAAAAAAAAAGTGTTCCATTGAAAAATGTTGGCCAGCTCTATGCATTAGTAATCCAAGAAGTCCAGCTCCCTGCTCTCTTTAGGTGACCGTTATATCAGCTGCTGCATGACAAACTCAGAACCTTGTGCCCCAGACCTTTAGTCCTAATAGAAAAAAATAATTCAGTTCACCTTGAATTCAGATTGGATTTCAAAACACACACATCAAAGACCAGGCATGTTTAAATCTGCATGTGTAATTCTCTTCTGCTCTAGGGTCTTAAACAGGTTGGGGGTTTTGAGCATTTTAATTCTCAAAGCCTGCCAGAGTTCAGTAAGAAAGCTTTTGTGAAAGTGATCTCTAAAGAACAGACAGACCTCCCTCTGCAAATGCAGCTGTTACCATCCAATTTCCCATTTAAGGATGGATTGCAAAAATGTTAATCAACATAATTTCTAAAAGATCAGAACCACTGATGAATTGTTTGATGCACTCTAATCAAATAGGTTTTTACAATGGGCAGTCAGTGCACAAAAAACATGGAAAGGGTTTTAAATGTGTTCTCACAGAGATAAGTTTGCAGCTCAGCTCTTGTGGGTAGGGAGTCGTGCTAAAAAAAGTCTTGAGCAGGTTCACTGGATTGATATTAGAAATTAACAAGACAAAATTCAGACCCAGAGACCATAAAGTACAGCAATATATGTATCCTGGGTTTTGATTCTGACCACTTGCAAAATCCATGTTTGGATTCTCTCTCACACCCAGTTCAGGGATTTTGAATCCATATGCCACATACTTGGGTTTGGCTGAGCTGAGCTTGATGCAGAACCTGTAAGCTGTAGGCCACCTTTCTCTTCCCCCTATCCTGGTACTGTCCAAGGGCCAATATGGATGCTAGCGGTTGCTTCAAGTGACACTAGCTGTACATAGAAGCTCCACTCCGGCTGGCTCTGGTGGTGCACCATATGCCCATTTTCCAGCCCCTTCCAAACCCCAACTCACCCCTGAGCAGAGGGTGCAGAGACTGTGGCAAAAGCCAGCTATGCAAGCTTTGCACCACTCAAGGATTCCCCAGTGTCAGGAGGACTCCTCAGCTATCCTTTTAAGGCAGCTTTCTGGCTGGTTTGTACTCATAGGTTCTAGAACTGGGGGTGCCGCTGCACCCCCTGGCCTGAAGTGGTTTCCATCAATGGCTCTCAGCACCCCCACTATAAAAGTGTTCCAGCACTCCTGTTTGTACTGACAGGGGCTAGGGATTTGGCGCATGCTCTCTCTCTCTGGTAAGTATGTGACCCTCATCACCACGGGGGATCAGTGTTGTGAATCTCATGGTGTTTAGTGTTTTTGTTAAAGCACCAACTCCTGGAAGAAGTATAGAACTACCTATCCCCTCCTCTTTTCCTCACTGGAATTTGGCATCCCTACCCTCTGCTTAGCGAGTGAAGTTAAGTTGAGGGTGACTTCCTCAGTCAGGGCAGGCCAAGTATAGTTTTGCTACCCTTTACTTATACAATAAGGATAACATTTCATTACCCCTGCACTCAATACTAAAGTGACGTGTAACCCAAACACCAGCACAAAAGTAGTTCCATCATGCTGCGCACCTAGGAAGAGTAGGCGAGTCTATGCAAACATGGTCTGTTTCCAAAGTCTTTCCCCCAGTTCATCATTAGCTCTCAGGGGAGAGCTCATTCAGACCCTGCTTACAGCATTAGTAGACTGGCTGTAGAATACATGTAGAATGCAAACACATGCTCCTGTATCTGAATATGGAAGAATTACTGGTAACCTGTCTACTCTTCAAAAATATTTTTGTAAAAACTTCAAAAAATAAAAAAAGTTAAGGTGTAGTTTACTGATGGAATTATAAACACTTCAGTTTCCATTTGATTTTAGATTCATTCCATTTTTTTCAGAATCTCAATTTAAGCACTAACCTTCATCTAATTTCAAGTAGAATAACTATCAGAATCATAACACTCTCTCAAGAGTAAATCTACATCTTGAACTTCAGAAAGGGATCCAGAAGTCCCCAGTGTTTGAGTTAACACTTGCCCCTAATTTCATAACGTATGGAGATATACCTATCTCATAGAACTGGAAGGGACCCTGAAAGGTCATTGAGTCCCACCCCCTGCCTTCACTAGAAGGACCAAGTACTGATTTTTATTTATTTATTTATTTATTTTGCCCCAGATCCCTAAGTGACCTCCTCAAGGATTGAGCTCACAACCCTGGGTTTAGCAGGCCAATGATCAAACCACTGAGCTATCCCTCCCCCCTTGAATCCTTTGATAGACCCTAAGGCTTCAAGCTTCAACTTGTTGGTTTTCCTTGTAGTGAGTTTTCCATATGAGCGTCTGTCTCATTTTTCCTGTTAATATTTATTTATGATGGGACACACACAACCTATTACTGGATGAACCAGGAAAAGATTAAATCCCTCACCCTCAGGAACTGCTCATGTTGTAGTCTTGAGAGAAAGGAAGTGCCCTATTAGAAGCTGCTGAGAAGTAGAGACAACATCTATGCCACCTAACCAGGAAGCCAAAAAGGCAAAAGGGGCTTCCACACAGGTGAGGTGAGAGATGTGGTCCTGTGAAGGAAGAACTCATGCTCCCTTGTCTAGTCCAGTAGCCTCCTGAATCAAACCTAGACCAGGAAATAAGAAGAAACTGGAGAATTATCAGGCTTGCTTGTCCAGGAGAACTATACTAGTTCCCAGAGAGACTATGCATACAGTAAGAAGTATACCATTGCATTTTCCCTTGGACGCTGAAGAATGCTGACCTGTGATTGGTTTGTTTTCCTCTGGATGAGATTGCTGGGGTGGATTTTTTTTTTCCCCCTTTTAGGCTTTGTTTAAAGGGGTGTGTGGCATGACACTCCATATCCTTTATGGAAATGTGCCAGATCCATGTCATAAGCATGATAAAATATCATAAGCATGCAAAATGGGTCTTGTAGGGTATCACTGAAAAGGTTATAAGTTACTGAATGTGATTATCCAATTTGTATGCATGTATCATTTCTATGTCTAAAGTTAGGAATATGAACTATAACAATTGCAACTGGGTGTGTATTTGGGAGACACCCACCAGACAAGAGGCCAGCAGCCTTGATCGGTCATTAGGAAGAAACAACAAGACTGTGAAGATACTAATCTCTTTCTTTCCTGAGAGGCGTCCTGGGATGTAGCTGTGATGCTACTAGGTCAGGTGGTCCTGTCACCTGGTACTAAACATTATCTTGGACTTCTAGTTATTTTCCACTAACAGGAGGGGGGAAGTCAAGTTTGGGAAACAATAGGGTTACCATATTTCAACAATCAAAAAAGAGGACGGGAGGA
Organism: Trachemys scripta elegans; assembly: GCF_013100865.1. Classification (NCBI taxonomy): domain Eukaryota; kingdom Metazoa; phylum Chordata; order Testudines; family Emydidae; genus Trachemys; species Trachemys scripta. The sequence goes on from NC_048303.1 coordinate 75,451,618, forward strand.
GCCCCGCCCCCGTCCTATCCTAGCCCCGCCCCTGCCCCTTCCACTCCCTCCCACTTCCTGCCCCCTCAGAACCCCCAACCCTCCCCCCCACTCCTTGTCCCCTGACTGCCCCCTCCTGGGACCCCTGCTCCTAACTGCCCTCCAGAACCCCACCCCCTACCTAAGCCTCCCTGTGCCTTGTCCCCTAACTGCCCCTTCCTAAGACCCCCCCCCAACTGTCCCCCAGGACCCTACCTGTACCCTGACTGCCCAAAACCTTATCCCCCCTCCCCCAGAAAGCCTGCCCCGAACTCCCGATCCCCCCCCCCCGCTCCTTGTCCCCTGACTGCCCCCTCCTGGGACCCCTGCTCCTAACTGCCCTCCAGAACCCCACCCCCCTACCTAAGCCTCCCTGTTTCTTGTCCCCTAACTGCCCCCTCCTGAGACACCCCCACCTGTACCCTGACTGCCCAAAACCTTACACCCCCAACCCCCAGACAGCCCCCCCCGAACTCCCTGACCCATCCAACCCTCCCCCCTGCTCCCTGTCTCTTGATTACCCCCCCCCCGAACCTCTCTGCCGCTTCTCTGACCCCCGGCCCCCTTACTGTGCTGCAGAGCAGCGCGCTCGACAGCGGGGGAGGGGAGCAGGCTCGGAGCTCCAGACGAAGGGCCGGCGATCTGTGAATGCAGGGAGGGGGAGGGAGGGGGAGGAGGGGAGTGGTGTCAAGTTTCAGGAGAGAGTGCAGGAAGGGCTCTGGCTCTGGCTGTCGGAGCCCCGGCTGGTCTGTAAGCCGCGCGCACGCTCTGCATGGGGGGGGGGGGAGGAGGAGGGGAAGTCCGGACATTGACAAATTCCCCCCGGACGCTATTTTTAACCCGAAAAAGCGGGACATGTCCGGGGGAATCCGGACGAATGGTAACCCTAGGAAACAAAAGATTTCCGCCTTATGTAAATCATATTTAAGGCTGGGGAGAAAGACTAACAGGACTCTCCTCCATTGCCTACCCAAGAAGAAAGACTGCTGAAAATACCTGAAGAGACAATGGAACTAACCTGAGGTGAAAGGCAGGGAAGAGTCCAGACTGAGACAGGGGTCCAGTCTGTAAGAAGAAATAACTGGAACTCTAAGTTACAGAAACTCTTCAAGTTGCCTAAAAGAACATTTAGGGTGAGAAATTACTTCCTGAAACCAGTATCTTTAAGATCTTAAGCTTAGTATGCATGTTTTGATTTATTTGCTTAGTAATCTGCTTTGTTCTGTTTGCTATCCCTTATATTCACTTAAAATCTGCCTTTTATAGCTAATAAACTTGTTTTTGTTTATTATTAAATCCAGTTTGTGCAATTTCTAACGGGGGGGGGGGATTGCAAGAAGCTGTGCATATCTCTCTTCACATTGAGAGAGATGGTGAATTCTTATGAGCTTGCGCTGTGAAAATTGTTCGGTATAGTGCAAGACAATATACCTTTGGGTCTGCACTCCAAGGGAGACCTGAGTGCTGGGGCAAGTCCCTTAAGCTGAGTCTTCCTAGAGCGGGGAGGGTGTGTGTGTGTAGAGGCTTAAGAGCCTGGCTCAACAAGACAGGGTAAAGGGGGCCTAGGCTGGCAGAACAGGCGGGCTCAGTGGTATCCCAGTACATCAGGTGGCACCTTAGAGGTGGTGACCCCAAACCTGGTGTGAGCAGTAGTCTCATTACACTATTATACTGGAAATTAGACAAGTGTAAAGGGTCTTTAGAATCTCCTTCCATCAACTGCACTTTAGTTGTGTGTGTACATATATTTCACACACACACACACACACACACACACACACACACACACACACACACACACACAAACAAAAGTCATTACAAAAAACAATTCTGTTACACTTAAGTGCTCAAGAGAGGTTATAAAGAAGATAAATACGATGTGTTCTCAGCATACGTGTTGAGTGACTTCAGGTTTTATTTTCTGATGCTGCTTCATATAGTAAATCCATTTGTCAAAGTTTGTATTTTTACACACACAGCACTGCATCTGTTTCTTTGAACAGCATATAAGATTGTTTAATTAAAGCCTAGGGTCTGACCTATATAATTTTCTTGATTTCTGTTTGATTTCTCAGAATTAAAATTCCATGGTTCTTAGAAATTCAGGAATATTTGGAAGTGACATGCTGTAATCCCAGCACCATATTTTAATCACTAAGCAAAGAAAAGCTCTTTTTTTGTACCTTCATGGGACAATGCGTCATTGGCAATGTACCCGAGCTAATAAATCCCCAGGCCTGTGCTCTCTTCAAAGGGGGTAGCTAAATCTAAAATCAAATACAGCTCAATTAAATGCTTATGTTTGTATTAAAATAGTTCATAATTTTGAAAACTGAATTATGCTTTCATTTGGAATTTGCTCTTTTTAGCTGAAAAATGTTTTGCTTCCACAGCAACCTAACAATCTTGAAGAAGGGTTGGGCAGCTGTTGCAAAAATAGGTTCCACTAATATTTAAATGATTGAACAATTTCACTTTAACTGCAATCATATCTTGTGTGTTCTCTGTAAAACCTAACCCAGCAGTTTGCTGGTAGTGATATTTAGAGACAGTTAGATAGATACTTGGCTCCACTCTGACTTCAGTCACTCGTGTTGCATCTTACAGTAAATGTACTTAGACATCACCAGAATTAGCTGAAAGTTTTCCTGTTCCAAAAAAGGGCCACATTTTCAGAAAGGGGCACTCAAAGTGTGTGTCTGCAGTTACCCAGGTAAATAGGGTATTTGCACGTCAGTTGCTAATTAGGCCCCTAAATGACCATTTGTGCATACATATATGAAGTCTGAGTGTGCAGTTATGGTTGCAGTATTCACTCTGTGCATAAATACCACACCCATTGTTACACGTGGTCTGTAATGAAAGTCTATTTGTATGTGCGCTTTGAGTCTGTCTCTTCTAGTTAACTCTATTTCTTGTGTGCTTCTCTATGGCACACAGTGTATGGGCAGTTCCTTCTGTGAACCCATGAGCTATGCAGGAGAGTCGCACCTCCTTTGTGATTAATGTACCCCAATGAATGCATTTCTGGTATTTAAACCAGGACCTGTGTCAGCAGAGAAACTGATAACTGCACCAGTGACCTTTTCCTAAAATTTAGCCCATAATGTATATGCTGGGTCAATAATACACCCATTGCTGTGGTATTAACAGCTGTGCCTTTAAGGGCTTGTGATGGGGTGGATAAACCACACACTGGAGAAGTAAGAGTGCTGGAACAACTCTGGGCCCAGAAAGCCCTGCTCCCACAGGCCTGCTGGATATCTCCAGTTGGAGGAGGGACTTAAGAGTATCTTCAACCCAGCAGGTGGAGAGGGACAGACCCGCACTTGCTGCATCAGGGGAACTACATCAGGAAGGCATTTCCCAACAGGAGGTCTGCTGGATGGATCAGAGACTCCCTACCCTCTTGAGAGCCAAGTAGCAAGACCTGTACCCCATAACTGCCAGGCAGGGCTGCCACCACAGACTCATTCCACTAGGTTGGGAGGCCAGTCCTGCTCACTGGGCTGAGCTCCCAAATACAAAGTTTGGGCAGAGCACGATGAATTGCTTGTTATGCACAGCCACTAGCAAGTATCTTAAGCACTGAGTAATCACTGAACATAAAAGCTGCCACAGTAAAAATGTTGGCTTTGAGCAAAATACCCACATGGATTGTCTGTAAATCTCTGCAGCTAGAGACTGATCGTGGCCAACACCACTGCCAATTATCTCCTATTAGGCTGAAAAACCAATCCTCTTGACTAAGGCCTGGTCTACACTACGGGTTAAGGTCGACTTTAGCAGCGTTAAACCGAATTAAGCCTGGACACGTCCACACAACGAAGCCCTTTCTTTCGACTTAAAGGGTCCTTTAAACCGGTTTCTTTACACCACCTCCGACGAGGGGATTAGCGATAAAACCAGCCTTTGCGGGTCGGAATTGGGGTAGTGTGGACGGAATTCGACATTATTGGCCTCCGGGAGCTATCCCACAGTGCTTCATTGTGACCGCTCTGGACAGCACTCTCAACTCAGATGCACTGACCAGGTAGACAGGAAAAGACCCGCGAATGTTTGAATTTCATTTCCTGTTTGCCCAGCGTGGAGAGCACAGGTGACCACGCAGAGCTCATCAGCACAGGTAACCGTGATGGAGTCCCAGGATCGCAAAGAGCTCCAGCATGGACCGAACGGGAGGTACGAGATCTGCTCGCCATATGGGGAGATGAAGCAGTGATAGCTGAACTCCGTAGCAGTAAAAGAAATGGAAAAGTATTAGAAAAGATCTCCAAGGCCATGAAGGACAGAGGCCATAACAGGGACACACAGCAGTGCCACGTGAAAATTAAGGAGCTACGGCAAGCTTACCACAAAGCCAGAGAAGCAAACTGAAGGTCCGGGGCAGAGCCGCAAACTTGCCGCTACTACGCGGAGCTGCATGCGATCCTAGGGGGTGCAGCCACCACTACCCCAACCGTGTGCTATGACTCTCTCACTGGAGAAACACACAGGGAAGACGGTTCGGGGAACGAGGAAGATGACGATGGAGGTACTGTAGGTAGCTCACAGCAGCAAGGAAGCGGAGAAACCTGTTTCCCCAACAGCCAGGATATGTTTGTGACCCTGGACCTGGAACCAGTAACCCCCGAACTCACCCAAGACCCTCAGGGCACACAGGAGACCTCTGGTGAGTGTAACTTTGCAAATATTTGTAAACATTACAAAAAAAAAAAAGCAAGCGTGTTTAATGATTAATTTGCCCTGGCAATCGCGGCCAGTACATCTACTGGAAAAGTCTGTTAATGTGTATGGGGATGGAGCGGAAATCCTCCAGGGACATCTCCAGAAAGCTCTCCTGGTTGAAATGGGGTGATTTTATTAAGGGGACATTCAGAGGCGCCCGTTCCTGCTCTTCTGACCAGAAATGTTCCCTGCTGTTAACCACGCGGTTGGGGGAGGGGTGAAGTGATCATCCCAGAGAATCGTGTGTGTGTGTGTGGCGGGGGGGGTGGTTTACTTGTGTTTGTGCCGCATGTTAACCGGGAAACCGCAGCCCCTCCTTTTACATTGAAACCCCATTTTAAATGGACAACCCAATTCATCCTTGATATGGGAAATGCACTGCTGTTTGCAACCTTTCCCGCATGTTAAGAAGGTTAAAAAAGCCAAAACACTGTGGCCTACCATGGCTGCCTGCAAGCCGAAATATGCGACCTTGTAATGAAAGAGTGTACCCATTGTTCCCTAAAATGTGTCTTTTTTAACCACCTCTCCCTTCTCCTCCACCAGCTGCAAATGTTTCTCCTTCGCAGAGGCTCGTGAACATTAGAAAGAGAAAACATAGGACGAGGGACGATATGTTCACGGAGCTGCAGATGTCCTCCCACGCTGATAGAGCACAGCAGAATGCGTGGAGGCAGTCAATGTCGGAGATGAGAAAAGCCCAATATGAACGAGAGGAGAGGTGGCGGGCTGAATCGCGGGATGAACAGAGCAAGTGGCGGGCTGAAGACGATAGGTGGCGTCAGCTTGCAGACAGACGGCAAGAGGCAATGCTCCGTCTGCTGGAGCATCAACCTGATATGCTCGAGCGTATGGTTGAGTTGCAGGAAAGGCAGCAAGAGCAGAGACCGCCGCTACAGCCCCTGTGTAACCAACAGCCCTCCTCCCCAAGTTCCATAGCCTCCTCACCAAGACGCCCAAGAACACGGTGGGGGGGCCTCCGTCCACCCAGTCACTCCACCCCAGATGATCGCCCAAGCATCAGAAGGCTGGCCTTCAATAAGAGTTAAAGTTTTAAAATGCAGTGTGTCCTTTTCCATCCCTCCTCCCCCACCCATCCCAGGCTACCTTGGCAATTATCCCCCTACTTCTGTGAGGAACTAATAAAGAATGCATGAATGTGAAAAAACAATGACTTTATTGCCTCTGCAAGCGGGAGGGGAGGGTGGGGTGGGGTGGTTGGTTTACAGGGAAGTAGAGTGAACTGGGTCGGGGGGGGGGGTTGGAGGGTTCATCAAGGAGAAACAAACAGAAGTTTCACACAGTAGCCTGGCCAGTCACAAAACTCGTTTTCAAAGCTTCTCTGATGCGCACCGCGCCCTGCTGTACTCCTCTAACCGCCCTGGTGTCTGGCTGCGCGTAATCAGCGGCCAGGCGAGTTGCCTCAACCTCCCACCCCGCCATAAATGTCTCCCCCTTACTCTCACAGATATTGTGGAGCGCACAGCAAGCAGCAATAACAATGGGGATATTCTTTTCGCTGAGGTCTGAGCGAGTCAGTAAGCTGCGCCAGCGCGCTTTTAAACGTCCAAATGCACAGTCCACCACCATTCGGCACTTGCTCAGCCTGTAGTTGAACAGGTCCTGACTACTGTCCAGGCTGCCTGTGTACGGCTTCATGAGCCATGGCATTAAGGGGTAGGCTGGGTCCCCAAGGATCACGATAGGCATTTCAACATCACCAATGGTCACTTTCTGGTCCGGGAAGAAAGTCCCTTCCTCCAGCTTTCGAAACAGAGCAGAGTTCCTGAAGACGCGAGCATCATGTACCTTTCCCGGCCATCCCACGTTGATGTTGGTGAAACGTCCCTTGTGATCCACCAGGGCTTGCAGCAGCATTGAAAAGTACCCCTTGCGGTTTACGTAGTCGGTGGCTTGGTGCTCCAGTGACAAGATAGGGATATGGGTTCCGTCTATGGCCCCGCCACAGTTTGGGAATCCCATTTCAGCAAAACCATCCACTATTGACTGCACGTTGCCCAGAGTCACTACCCTTGCTATCACCAGGTCTTTCATTGCCCTGGCAAATTGGATCACAGCAGCCCCCACTGTAGATTTGCCCACTCCAAATTGATTCCCGACTGACCGGTAGCTGTCTGGCGTTGCAAGCTTCCACAGGGCTATCGCCACTCGCTTCTCAACTGTGAGGGCTGCTCTCATCCTGGTATTCTGGCGTTTCAGGGCAGGGGAAAGCAAGTCACAAAGTTCCATGAAAGTGCCCTTACGCATGCGAAAGTTCCGCAGCCACTGGGAATCATCCCACACCTGCAACACGATGCGGTCCCACCAGTCTGTGCTTGTTTCCCGGTCCCAGAATCGGCGTTCCACGGCATGAACCTGCCCCAGTGACACCATGATTTCCACATTGCTGGGGCCTGTGCCTTGTGAGAGGTCTATGTCCATGTCAATTTCCTTATCACTCTCGTCGCCGCGCTGCAATCGCCTCCTCGCCTGGTCCGGGTTTCGCCTTGGCATGTCCTGGCTCTGCATATACTCCAGGACAATGCGCGTGGTGTTCATAGTGCTCATAATTGCCGCGGTGATCTGAGCGAGCTCCATGATCCCAGTGCTAGCTATGGCGCCTGGTCAGAAAAAAGGCGCGAAAGTAGTATCTGATGGACCAGGAGAAGGAGGGAGGGCGGGAGGGCCGAGTGACGACATGGCGTACAGGTACAGGAACAGGGAGAAACACAAACAACTGTCACACAGAATGGTCCCCCCAAAGATTAAACTGAAAACCCTGGGCTTAGCAGGCCATTGATTTCACGGAGGAAGGGGAAGCAAATGAATACAGAACAAATCTATTTTTTACATCTTAAGCTGGCAGCCGACGGTGCAGCATGAGTGATAGCCTCTCCAGTACGATGATGACGGTTACCAATCATAAAATACCATCATCTGCCAAAAGGCAAGGGGCTGCTGCTGTGTAGCAATGCAGTCCCACGTCTGCCGGCACCCAGAGGACATATGGTGACGGTGAGCTCAGCTGAGCTGAGCGGGCTCCATGTTGTCTGCACAGGTAACCCAGGTAACCCAGGTAAAAAGGCGCGAATCTATTGTCTGCCGTTGCTGTGACGGGGGAGGGAGGGGCCTGACGACATGTACCCAGAACCGCCCGCGACACTGTTTTGCATCATCCGGGCATTGGGATCTCAACCCAGAATTCAAAGGGGCGGCGGAGACTGCGGGAACTGTGGGATAGCTACCCATAGTGCAATGCTCCGGAAGTCGACGCTAGCCTTGTACTGTGGACGCGGTCCGCCGACTAGAGCACCTAGAGCATTTTATGTGTGGACACACACACAATCGGCTTTATACAACCGATTTCAATAAAACCGGCTTCTATAAATTCGAACTAATTTCGTAGTGTAGACATACCCTAAGACTGGGTTGGGCATGTAGGTTCAAAAGCAATTTACCCATCAACACCGTTCCTTAGAGAATCAGAGGTTCTCCGGTCCTTGGGAAAGTCTGCATGAAATCATTCATACAATAGTAAACTTAACAAAAACCAGAACAAATGGAATTAAAAACAGAAATGGCTTGCTTAGCATATCTAGACTTTCACTTAATTAGTTGAACTAGATAAGGCAATCTCATCTTATTTTTTGGCGGGCGGGGGGGAGAAAGAGAACTACTCTTTCTTAGATAAGAATTTAGATGATAAGAGGGAGATAAGTATCTCTTTCCCTGTCCAGGACTGCCACCTCCTCCCTCCAAGCCAGTCATGCACATGCATGATCTGACTGCTTTCTCCAAGAGGTAGTCCGTTCATGATGCAAAGACCCTTAAACAGTGACCAGTAGCTGTCCTCCAAGTTAAACATGTGCTTCAGCACCCTTCCTGATTAGGGATTTTTTTCCCCCTGAATCAAGGTCTACATCAGTACATTCACCATACTCTTAACTTTGAGTTAAGAAAATAGGGATATAGAGATATTTGTATAGAAATCTGAAAAATATTTGAAGATGGCTGATCCCATTTAGCACAGTGAAAGATTCTTATTCACAGAATAACTTAATATAAAAAAAAAAGTAAGGTTGCCAAAACTAGGTGAATCTAGACAGCCTTACATAAGACACTCATTTCTTTTAAGTTCCATATACTACGTTCTTTCAAGTTGTGAAATTTGTCACAGTTATTAAAAATAAAAAAAACCCTACTATCAAAAGGTGACCTCAAAGAAATTCTTGTCATAGAATCATTAGCATTATCTGTGTTCCCGAGAGGGAGGGAAAAAAAAGTTATTCCACTTGCAGCCAGTAGCGTAAGCTAGGGCGTATTTTATTGAGAAAGGAACTAGTTAGAGAAAGGTAATGTGGAGAAGCTCCCTCTAGACATCTTTCTCTCCCCCCCTCATTTGAAATTCATGAAGATGAAGTGCTGCTTTTGTTTCCCATCTTGGAGATGAGCCCTAATACTCTAGCCAAAAGCAAGCTAACACAGCATAATTGTTTTTCATCTAAATTGCATGTCCAACCTGCTTAGTTTTCAAAGAACATTGGTGATACTGCTTTGATACCCAACTACTGAATGACAAAGTACAGGGCACACAGGCAGATGGGCATGATGAGAATTTTTAATCACCATTTTCCAGTCAGCCTTTCGTATAGTGGGGAAAAAAGGGAAATGAAGGAGAGAAAAAAAAAAGATTCATACAGACAAGATTTTTGTTTTCATCATGGACTTGGGGGAAAAAACCCACACACACGGTTTGAAACGAAGCTCTCCTGAGGTGTTTTTAAATCTATTCTATTCCATAGAATTAAAAGGACTTGAAAATGTTACAAAATGAAAGACTGGCCATAAAGCACAAAGGAAGTTCTCTCTTCTACAAAGACTAAAGGCTTTTGAGGGGAAAAAAGTGGTTTCAGGTGCAGATCTTCATATAAGACAAGTAAATAATTGAAAATATACATTAGATTTGAATGTTATGGTTTTTAAACTCCCTGATATAACAAGACCCGATATAACACGAATTCGGATATATAGCAGTAAAGCAGTGCTCCGAGGGGTGGGGCTGTGCACTCCGGTGGATCAAAGCAAGTTCGATATAACGCGGTTTCACCTATAATGCGGTAAGATTTTTTGGCTCCGAGGACAGCGTTATATCGGGGTAGAGATGTATATACATGTACTTCAACTATATTTTAATATGCACTAGTCTCCTTTTGTCTCAGACATTTAATTTAATCTTACATGCACAATGTTGCACAAGATAATTGTGAGGAGGTCCAGGTAGAAGTGAATAAAAATAATCACCTAAGACAGTTATATCAAAATCCATCCTCACTGGCAGACAGACACTGCAGGAAAAGCATGTGGCTTCTATTATTGATCTCAGTGCTTCCTTGCGTAATCTGGAGCAAGGACAAAAGGCTTGATTCTGTCTACGATATTTGTTCCACTTAATTTAATTCCTCTTTCCCAGTTTAAACTATTGTTTTCTAATTACATTCCTAAACTCTACAAAAGGGGATTGGGGAGGGGAAATGTGTTCCTTTGCTTGCCGTGCATGTAAAGCATGTGGATGTAGAGGCTGCATTATCCCCGCTGCTTTCTGTAATCTTATCTCTCTGTTATTGAGCACTGGAAGCTTCTGATCCCACAGCAGGCAGGGCATCCTACAGTGTTTCCATAATACATAGCGGAAAAGATGGGGGAGGGAAGGGAACAACAACAACTCCCTACAGAGAACTCAGGTCTGCACGTCCCTTCTTTCAAAATGAAATAAAGTGGAGATTTAATTTTCCTTGTGCATTCTACAGCAAATATGGATGCCTGTCATTTTAAACAAATGCAGGAACCTTGCTATAGTCAGGTTATTATTAATTACACACTATGTTATTCTCTAAAACTGTTCAAAACATAAGACTTAATCTTGCAAGGTGCTGAAGAATCTATGAACCAGCAAAGTGCTTAAGCATGTGCTTAACTGACTTCAGTGGTACTATTTGTACTTTTAAAGATAAGAACATTTTTTTGCTAGATCAGAGCCAAGGTGCTCAGCACTAGGGCTAGCCAGAAAAACAAAAATTTTACCTCACAAAAGTTAGTTACAACATTTTGTTCTCATTCTGCATTGGAACCAAAACTAGACCTTGAAGTGATTCATGGGAGGCAGGGGGAAGAGACAAGAGGGACTGGACAGTGGTCAGGATACTCACCTGGGGAGTGGGTGATCCAGGTTCAACGTTCTGCTCTGAGTCAGGCTGAAAAGAGTCTTGAACCTGGGTCTACCACATCCCACAGGACTGCTCTAATCAGTAGGATGTTGGATATGCTCAAGTGGGCTCTGTTTTGTTTCCATACTTGACCTGAGGAACCCATCTGATGAAAATTTCATCACAATAAATAGTTCCATGAAGTTTTGGTTTTCAGAAATTGATATTTTCTGGTGAGGTTAGCTCTACCAAGCACCTTTCAAGGTCTAGCTCATAACGAAGCACAGTAAATTGCCAGGGCCCGTGAGTATTGCAAAGACTTCACTGTCGCTTGTGTGCAAAGCTTTCTGTTGCACAAAGGTTTACAGAATACTTTGAAACAAACCATCAGAGATGCCTTGATTGTTTAGTCTGTCTAAAAAAAAAGGAAGAAAGAAAAGGGTTGCTAAGAATCAGCCCTTAAAGAGTTTGAGGCACTAATGTCACTCCGATCTACTTCTGAAGCGTTGTGTGTGCATAGTTGATGTTCCGAAGTACTCCCAGTACTATTAGAGGCAGCGCAGATCGTGCATTTACTGAAAACAGTCTGGTTCCACAGTGAGTGGACAGAAGGACAAAAGCAAGTCAACTACTGCTTTTGCCTGAGCATGGTGAGATTGCTATTGATCTTATTGACTGGGTCACTGAAGAGCTGCTGTACATTAAGTAGGGAAGAAAGACTGAAAATTACATTAATTCAAATTGCTAAATCAATATTTAACAGAACAGTTAGTGGTACTTGACCTCAGAAGCACCTTTAATAAAACAAAGGTGAAGTAGAGCAGCCTGAGGCATATGCAACACAATAATGTGAATTAATGTGGAAAAGATACATTTCAAGGGCCTATCCCTATACTAATGTAGACTGTTTCTGTGGGTACTTGGTGTCAAGTAGCACGGGGAAGTTTTTGGCTACTATATCTTATCAGACATGAAGAAGGAATAACCTTAGAATTTTTTTCCACCTTGATTATCAGTGTATCCATTTAGGGTTGGTATGTCATGTAGCCTACTAATACAGGCTGAAGAGCAAGAAAAGTTAGTCTAACACTACACTCTACTGCATTTTTTTCTGATGCATTGCTGATCTCCAGACAATAAAACTTGGAAAGAAGGGTGAAACATACTCTCAGTGAAAATAAATGGGAACAAGAAGATGGGTTGGAGAGGGGGAGGAAAAAAAAAAAAAAAAAAGACACTTTCACCCACCGTATCATTCGGACTATTTTTAACCCTTGCACATGCACATACCTCAACAGCTATACCTGTTGCATTTTCATCTCAATATCAAGAGCTACTTTGGTATGTGATAGGTTGACTCTCCTGAATCTAGGCGTGCCTTGAACCTGGATTCCAGGATGCACCTATGCTTCTACTGGCCTGAAAAGAATCCTGAGACAGAATCAACTCTGAAATTGTAGGTAGGCCCCCAGCTTATGGCACACAACATAAATGATCAAGAAAAACATGGTCACAGCTGAAAAGACGAAAGATGAATTCATGCCAAAATATCTGAAGACGAGTGATTAGCACAAGCAAATATAAACAAAACCACAAATAGGCTATCTTAATAAAGTGATCAGAAGTTAACGCACTGAACTGAAACTCTGGGTACAGTTCCTACACAAGTGTCTTCTGTGACTCTAGGCAAATTACATGCTTAATATCTGTTCCTCACTTCCCCCACCTGTGAAATGGGGATAATACCATCCCCCTGCCTCAGTGTTTGTTTTCAGAGGGTTGTTATGGAATACACCCTATGTTCATGCCCTACATGCAATTGTAGTAATCTTTGTACTTGTATGCCTGGTAAGGTATCATTTGAAAACTCAATTTGCTTGGTCAGTATTTTCCTGATGAAATGTGTGGCAACACTGTAGGTGATGTGTTAATAACATAATAAAGGAATTTTATAACATCTTCCAAATCCCAAAGCCCTGCCCAAGTAAAAGTCAGCAAACAGGACTGTCCTAAACAAAGGAATGTGTGGTTGCCTTAATTTGCATTTAACCAGTAAACAGAATCATCAAGTAGGGTGGGGAAACAAAGGAACAGGGCCGGCTTTAGGTCAATTCCACCAATTCCCCCGAATCGGGCCCCACGCCTAAGAGGGCCCCGCGCCCAGTGGCAGGGCTGCCGGGGTGGGGGCAAGTGGCCGAGAATCCCTTCCCTGGCTAGAGGCTCCTTTTTAATTTTTACTCACCCGGCAGCACTCCAGGTCTTCGGCGACACTTCAGTGGCGAGTCCTTCACTCGCTCTGGGTCCTCGGCAGCAGGTCCTTCAGTGCCACCAAAGACCCGAAGCGAGTGAAGGACAAACTGCCGAAGACTACGAGTGCCGCCCGGTGAGTACAAGCCCCAGATGTTTTTTTACGTGTTTTTTCTTTTTTCAGTCATCCTTGCCGGGGCCCCGTCAAAACTGTTCGAATCGGGCCCCGCACTTCCTAAAGCCGGCTCTGCAAAGGAAGATCGAAGAAGTGGGGAAAAAACAGCCGGGAATATCCATCCACATAGACCCTGCCTCCTGGGTCTCAGCTGGAAATCTTTTTCAAGAGGAGGGCTGAAATTAATAAAAAAGCAGGGACAAACACCAACGTGTTTGAACTGACTAGGCAAGGTTCTTTGCTAAAGTGTGTGTTTTCATGCAAGTGTGCACACACACGTTTCTCTCCCTACCCACCTCATTCTCTGCACCTGCAAAGACAAAAGGAAACAGCTATTGGACTCTGGAGGAGAGGTTCTGACTTGAAAGTTTGATTGTTTGTTGGACCATGCATTGAGAAAGATGCTTTGCAATGAAGATAGTTTCTCAAATAGGTCCTAGTAAGCATTTATCTCTATTTTTCTTGTAACCATTTCTGACTTTTATGTCTCATTACTTGTACTCACTTAAAATTAGGGGGAGGGACAGCTCAGTGGTTTGAGCATTGCCCTACTAAACCCAGGATTGTGAGTTCAATTCTTCAGGAGACCATTTAGGGATCTGGGGCAAAAATCTGTCACAGGGATTGGTCCTGCTTTGAGCAGGGGATTGGACTAGATGACCTCCTGAGGTCCCTTCCAACACTGATATTCTAAAAAACACACACTTTGTAGTTAATGAATTTGTTTTGCTGTTTTATCTAATCCAGTGGATTTAAGATGAAGTAGGTGGATAAACATTTAAAGTAATAAAATGGCTTAAAGAAATCACCTTGGTACAATCTATATGAGGGCTGAAGGACCAATCGATCAATCACAACACATCTTCTATTCTTCTCTTATAGTGGTCTTGTTTCTCCATGTGCAGCCATGATAAAAATATTCCTATTTCTTTGGAGGTTGGCTTTAAATACATATAACACTATATTTTTACTATCTAGGAGAGGGCTGGACAGTATAGGACATATATTTCTGGGGGAAGTTTGTTGGGTCACATGCACTATAACCAAGGCTCATGAGAGTCCGGGTATAGCTGGTAGGCTGCAGTTACACACACACACTCAGGCTGTGGCTTGCAGGCTGTTTGTGAACAGTCCCGGTGGGAGGTACTTCAGCAAGACATTTTAAGGCACCCAAGGTTGCAGGGTAGGCGTGACAGCCCCCTCCCCCAATCTGGACTGTGATCCAGTATGTCACAAAGATAAATTAATATATATCAAGACCTCAGATACTAGGAATGGAGGCCATAAAATATCCAAATAGATAAAAATACCATTAAATAGTTAAGACCACACATTTCAAGTTGACTAAAATATAGATTAGATTTTAAAATGTTCCTAGCTGAAGAGTGTCAAGGTCTGAATAGCTTTGTGCAAAAGACATATTCAAAATATTTGTTATACATCGTGCTTTGGTGAGCCAGGGATTTCTTATCCACTCAAAACCTAGAATACCTTTGGGGTTCAGACCCACTCTCTTATATCCTGCAGGCTGATCCCCACAGAATACCTTGTGATATCATCTACTGCACTGATTTGAGAAAAATCTCCATCAATACCAAGAGTACAAGGATATAGCAAAAATGAGAGCCCTGAGTTCTTCAGGAAAGAAACATTCCTAGATAAGGCCAAAAGGGACTATTGTAATCATCTAGTCTGGCCTCATGTGTAACACAGGTGATAGGCCTTCCCTGCATTAATTCATGTCTGAACTAGAGTATCTTTTAGAAAAATTCAGTGATGGAGAATCCACCACAATTCTTCCATGGTTAATTACCCTCACTGTTAAAAATGTGTGCCATATTTGTCATCAAAAATTTTTCTTGTTTCATCTTCCAGCCATTGAATTTTATTATATCTTTGCTGTTAGACCAAAGCATTCATATCAAATTTTTATTCCCCATCTTTTAAAAAAGATTATTAATTTTAATTAATAACTAACAAAGAGGTTGGGTCACTGATACAGAACCTTCTAGATTTGCAAGCACACATCCTTACCTCTAGGGAACCTCCTTGTGTTTTATATAGCATTGCAGGGGACTTTGCTTCTCACTCTCCCTCCGGTGGCTGCTTCCTCAGCTACAATGGTCATTCCCATTAGGTCCCTTCTTCAGACTGCCTTATTAAGTCTGCTGTGGTTCAGCCCTCCAGCCAAGTCACACCACAGTTTGATCCCCTGCCAGGATTTAGTTCCAAACAAAAGTCCCTTTACCCCTTCTGGGGCTTAAATTCAATTCTTCCTCCTTGTCAGAGTACTACCTGCCCAAGTTTTTCCTGCTGGAAGTCTAAGTATCACTTACGCTTGATTTCTACCCCTCATGGGCTTATACTTCATTCTCTGGTCCTCACAGACCTCTAAATCAGGGCTTTTCACTTTAGAGCCCCACCACAGAAGTTAACCCTACTCCTGTAGCTCCACTTCCTGGCCACAGCCAGTCCCAAACTACTAGACCTTCCTCCAGGCTCATCCCAGAGAGAGGGAACTCTCCCTAACTCCTCTTTCTAGGTATCCCCTTTCCACAGGTGCACTCTGCTCCTCATGCAGCTTAAATCCTCCTCCTCTGGCTAGAAAGCAATCAGTTAAACACCTCACAGGTGCAGAGCAAAACTACTTAGGGTCTATCCCTCACCTTAGAGGTGATGGGGATTAAGCCCATCACAGGATTACTGCGGGTACAAGTAAAACAATGTGTTTTAATATAGCTAAATGTAAATGCATACATGTAGGAACAAAGAATGCAGGCCATACTTACAGGATGGGGGAGGAGTCTATCATGGGATGCAGTGAATCTGCATTTGGGGTCATGGTGAATAATCAGCTGAACATGAGCTCCCAGTGTGAGGCTGTGGCCAAAGGTCTAATACAATACTTGAATGAATGAACAGAAAAATCTGGAGTAGCAGTAGAGAACTTAGATTGCCGCTGTATTTGGCAGTGGTGCAACCATTGCTGGAATATTGTGTCCAGTTCTGGTGTCCACAAATCAAGAAGAAGGTTGATAAATTGGGAAGATTTCTGACAAGAGCCACAAGAATGATTAAAGGATAGAGAACACGCCTTACAATGATAGACTCAAAGAGCTCAATCTATGTAGGTCAAGAAAAGGTTAAGGAATGACTTGATCATAATCTGTAAGTACCAATATGGGGAACAAAAATTTGACAAAATCTAGTAGACAAAAGTATAATAAGATCCAATGGTTGGAAGTTGAAGCTTGACAAATTCAGACTGGAAATAAGGCACACTTTTAACAATAAAACACATCTTCAAGTACCTCTGCTGTTGTCTATTGGTCACACAACTGGCTGATAGCACCCATTAATTCCTTCACTCATAATACCCCATCTCATCTCTGCTCATCTTCCCAATAAAGTTTAACATATTGACACCCTGAATGACTAGTCTCCCCAACAAGCAATAATGAGGATTGGGAAGGTGGGCATGCATGCAGGGGAGAATATAGGATCCTGGTATGGGGTTGTAAGGAAAATGGAGAACCCCTGTCAGGGGGAGCAAACTGGGAGGAACACAGATCCCCTAGCACAGAGAAAGATGGGAATGGAAGGTAGACAAAGCTCCAGGTGGCAGGAGGGAGAATGGGGGATCCTGGTACGGTGGAAGCAGAGAATTTAGGACCTAAGGTATGAGGAAGGAGGTGGAGAAGTTGCAGGGAGTCCCTGGAAATAGAGGAATAGGTGAGTGGCACACAGGGAGCTTGGGGAAGAGAGAGAATGGAAGAATACAAGGAGTCTCTGGTGCATGCAGTGAGCTTAGCCTGCAGAAGCATCCTAATTTATTTACTGTCACACAACAAATCTGTGGCAGAGCTAAGATTAGAACACATGAATTCCTAGCTTACAGTCACAGGCGCTGACTCTGTGGGTGCTCAGGGGCTGGAGCACCCATGGAAAAAAATAGTGGGTGCTTAGCACCCACCAGCAGCCCCACGGATCAGCTCCTCCCCCTCCCACCAGCAGACCTCACCAATCAGCTCCTCCCCCTCCCTTCCAGCACCTCCCACCTGCCACAATCAGCTGTTCACTGGGAGGATGGAGCGGAGGCAGGAAGAGGCAGGGCAGGGCTGGGGTCTTGGGTGGACTGAGGGTGGGAACTGGGACAGAGCGGGGCGGGTTGAGCACCCCCCGGGAACTCAGCACCTCTTCTTGAGGTCCTCAGCTCAGTCCACAAGATCATGCTAGAGCAGTTAGAAAAATGATGGCCCTGATTCTCCCTTATGTTATGGTCCCTGCACCAGCATGGAACAAAGCATCCCTGAAGCCCCTGTGGTCAGCTGTGGGAGGCTTAGGAGGATGATGGCAGAAAGCTGGCATAACAGCTTCTACATCACCACCTCTTCCAGCTGATGGTGAAGAGTGTGTGTCCAGAGCGAAGCAAGTGTCAGGGGCTTTCTTGGAGCCTGCTGATCTCAGGCGGCTGTATCAACTTCTTGGTGCTCTTGGAAAATGGCACAAGGTAGAGAAGGCTTAAGACTGCTCTAACTTACAGTGGGAGACTAGACCAGAGTCCAGCTAGTTCAGAAGCAAGAGAGCACAAAGATGGCTTAAAGCCACTTTTGTTCATCTCCTAAATTGAACTGTGCATTCCTCAGCTTTGAGCGGAAGATTAGGGCTACACCTAGTATCTTCTGAGTCAGAAAAACAGCCTATAAAGACACTGGTCCTCACTCTGCTCTCTGATAGAAATCAGAAGTAACTTTTCTAAAGTCAATGTGTTGCACTACTGTGAGAAGTAAATAAAGCTCATTATGTATTTTGACTATCAATTACCTTTAAAGAGCTAGTTCTACTTTGTTATACAATGCATCTTCCATTGACTTCAGTGGGAGCTATAGACATATAATGGAACAGTTTGCCCCTGTAAACTTTATTTTGCTGTCCAGATTTTGAAAAATCTTGCAATAGAAACACATTCTTTTAAGCAGGTTAGTTTATTTCCTCAGTATTCCTAATGTGAATTTAGAAATGACTGTTTCACTAAATATTAGATTGAAAAACCTGACACAAGTTAATGAGGAGATTTCTTTCATACTGGCATGGCTGCTAAATCTTTGAAAGCTTCCACTCTGGCCTAATTATTTTATTTTAAAATGCCCACTAAGTCTTTTTTACTCATGATTTTTATCTGCATGATTTAGAAAAGTTTTACTGCTCCGTTGGAGATATGTTAAAAAAATCAAGTAAATAATAGAAGCATCATGTTTTCATAATGCCTAGATCCAGGCAGCTCTTATCTCCTCTGAAATGAGATTTTAATTACTACAGTGCCCTGATACAGTTTATTGGGGCCATGAATGTTATCATAGAATATATTCTCTAGCAGCTTCCCATTTTCTCCTAGAATGCATCTAACCCTGTTGTCAGTGGTTAGCTGCATGTGTTCTCCCTCTGTATTGTTCCAGCTCTGGCCAGATATGTGGCAAAGCAGACCTCTATCAAACAGTCCAGAAACACCACAGACTTGGTTTAGTGGCAAAGGTGCTTGGCCAAGTTTATTGGCGACAAAGCACAGTACTAACACTCCATATATTCTACAGGAACACTAATACATATACATCCATGACAGTGGACCAGCTCAGTCAGACAAAGGGTTCAGGTGAGATATTCCAACATTTATAGACAGATAAACAATTAAGATAAACAACTTACGTATCTCCTTACATGTTTCATGACATGTTTGTTACCTCCCCTTGTATCTTCCTCCTGATGCCTCAGACAAAACATCACTATTCATAACTTCACTTGAGTGCAGAGAATTAAAACTAGATGACCTCTCAAAGTCCCTTCCAGTCCTATTCTAAGATTCAGTCAAACCATCTTATTGTGTGCTAGGTTGGGGTGTACTTATGCTAACCTGCTGGAATGTGTTTACATATTCAGTGTGTTTTAACAATGCTAGCAGTACTGGTGCCGAGTTAACATACCAGACAGTGAACTTGGAGGCAAGCATCTGCTTTTAACAGGGCCTGACTTTTGCTCATAGCATAACTTTCGCTGACTTTGGTTCAGGCCTTGTAGTAGGCCCCGTGCTCCAGACTCTCTCTTCCTACCACTCCAGTGTGTTTAAAATAATAGGTTGGACTCTCATTCACACTGGTTTTACACTGGTATATCACCATTGACCCCAAAGTTATTCTTTGTTTGCATAGAACAATAAGGTGAATCAGACCTAAGGTGTTACATTTTTCTGTGGCAATTCTCTTCAGGTATGATTTTTTCAATTTTTCACACTATCCAGCAGTTGTGTTCATGCTGGAAATGAAGTGTTACTTTTTTCCCTTCTGTTTAAATGAAAGTTTTACAGAGGGAAATCAATTATTTGTTCCAACTGAAGGAATATTTTTAACAATATTGAGAAAATTGTTCACTTATTGGTCAAAATGACTGTCAGAAGTTATTGGGTATCTCAAAAGTAATACAGTAGCTTTCGCATGGACAATGGACTTCCAAAACAGCCATGTTGCACTCTGAAACAGATAGTCCCAGGTGATGCTCTCTTATGTTCCATGGAATAAATACTGCCTGAGCTGCAGTATTGTTTCTTACTCCAGCATTTGTAGTGACAAGGTTTTTCAAAGTTTCTCAATGGTAATTACAACTAACATTTCCAGCCAAATTAAAAATACCTACATAAGTCACCTACTGGAATGCTGTCCTCATGATTATGAGTCCTGTGTTTGTCTTCTGTATAAATCACAGTGACTGCCTTTTAACTAAATGTAATGGTAGAAAGAAGGAATGCAAAACCTGAGCTAGTTTAACAAGAGCATGCTGCACTTGGAAATAAGTTTTACTTGGAGGGGAGCAAGTTATGTTCAGTTGTCGTTAACATGCTGCACCAAGGGTTTGATTTACATAAAATCTAATAACATTTCATATCTGCTCATGTATCTGTGCTAAATCAACATCACTTCAACACACAAAGATTAGCTTTCTTGTTCTTATTATAATGTACTCTTCTTTTGTCTGAAAACGTGCACATAGTCACAAATGCAATACTTCTAGGTACTCACAGGTCTGCTGATCTCCCCTTTCACCTTCCAATTTATTGTCCAACATACAATGGATGAGTTAAGCACTGAAATGCAATTTCCGGAAGAACCATGCTCCTTGGAAATGTTCTCTGGAAAATGTGAGGGCTGGACTAAGCGGCATGATATTTTAGCAAACAGATGAGGAGCATGCTAGAAAATGGTTTGTTCCTTTGAACAGAGTGATGAATAAGCTTAGGGCTGGATTTTCATGAATATTCAGAGGCACAACCCTATCTTTGATTTTGCCAAAGTCTTTGTAAAAATGTATTGCCCATGTAGACAGACTAAACAGATAAGGCTAAGTGAAGGTAGGGTGGGGAAAACAAATTGACCTAACATGCAAAGCTAGATGATGTTATCGTAATCACCTCAGTGCAGAAAAAAGGGTGTGGTTCTGCAGAAGAGTTGGTAGGCAGAGTTTGTATGGAAAGCATCTCTTATCCTGAAAACCATCAGGGCCAGTGTGTAAGCTGTCCTTTTTTGGAGCTGGTTTTGGCCATTGTAAATGGCTAATGTTCCCCCATTCTGTTGAATAAACATGGATAAGGATACATTCTTGCAAATTAAAGGTATTTATATCATACTCTTAATGCAGGAGATAAAATAGAATAATAGAATATCAGGGTTGGAAGGGACCTTAGAAGGTCATCTAATCCAACCCCCTGCTCAAAGCAGGACCAATCCCCAACTGAATCATCCCAGCAAGGGCTTTGTCAAGCCTGATCTTAAAAACCTCTAAGGAAGGAGATTCCATCACCTCCCTAGGTAACCCATTCTAGTGCTTCACCATCCTCCTAGTGAAAAAGTTTTTCCTAATATCCAATCTAAACCTCCCCCATTACAACTTGAAACCATTACTCCTTGTTCTGTCATCTGGTACCACTGAGAACGGTCTAGATCCATCCTCTATGGAACCCCCTTTCAGGTAGTTGAAAGCAGCTATCAAATCCCCCCTCATTCTTCTCTTCTGCAGACTAAACAATCCCAGTTCCCTCAGCCTCTCCTCAGAAGATAGGTCACTTCTGTTCCTCTAATACCACCTCCTAGAAAAAATAATGACTACTAAAGACAACTATGGGCCTTATTCTCCTATCACATATATTGGTGTAAAACAGGAGTAACTCTGCTGAAATCACTGAAAGTACACCAGTGTGAGAGGACAAGCAGGCCCAATACTACCGCAGCCCTCTATAGTAATGTCCCAGATGGAGCTGACCTAATAATTGATTTAGCAAAATCCACCCCTACCCTCCCCCCCTCAAAAAAATTGGTTTGTATTTTTGAAAACAAAACACAAACAAAAAACAGAAAATGTCAGTCTTGCTGAACAAAACATTTTGAACATCATTTCAGAACTAAATGTTAAAGTGAGCCATTTAATTTGAGAAAAAAAATCCTCTTTTTTACGCAACGGAAGCTATTCCTTAAATTTGACCCACATTCACAAATAGTTTTGGTTACCCCACAATTGCATGTTTTTGGCCAATGTACTATTAGACAAACAAATATTGCCCAGCTCTATCCCCAAACCACTGTTCATAAGACGTAGCATTTGAAACCACTACTACACACCATTGTAATGGGGTATCATGGAGGTATTTTATCTAATTTATTTATTTAAATTAGAGAAATATTCAGATCCAGAATTAGGTTAGTGTTTTGCTATTCAGAGGTCAGCCACAATTGGATGTACTGTTTCTTGAACATTGAGACTGGTGGGAAACATTAATGAATAATTCTGAAAACTAGAAACCAAATTTCAGAGTGCAGTGTGTGCACCCCTTTTGTATTCATTTGTTCACAAACGTTTGAGCAGTCAGCATTTTGTTCAGAAAGTATCTATCAAAAGTGAATTTCAGGCCATAGCTTTGTACCTTTCTGAGCTGTGGAGTGCCTGCCTTTGAAGCCCCTAAGCTGTCTAGAGCAGGGCACATTACAAAATACGTAAGGACTCTTATGGCAGTTTCATCTTGTAAGGTTCAGAGTTACTGAGTCCCTCCATTTCTTGTAGTGAACATAGAACTATGGCTCTGATCCTGCAAACACTTAAACTTGTGTCTAACTTTACTCACTTGAGTAGTCCCATGGACTTGGATTACACACAGGAATAAAGTTACACATAAATTTAAATGTTTGCAAGATTAGGTGCCTAAGTACCGTGTGAATTTGGAGTACAACATTCCCCCCAACATTCACTTTGAACTTGAGGTCAGCTTTTCAAAAAAGCTCAGCAGCCAGTAGTTTCCAGTGATTTCACTGGGACCTTTGGTGCTGAGCCCTTTTGAAAATCTAGCCATTAAGGCATTTATGAAGAATTATCATTTTCAAAAGTTTGTAACACAGTCAAAGCAAAACCAAACCAATTTTCACTGGAAGTCAAAAGCATTTCTAAATGAAGACTACTTTGCTGTCAAACTTCAACTCTCTATGCATTGCTCTTCTGGCATTAGAGGTCAAAGAATTCTTTGTCATAATGAAGACAGTATTTCTCACTCTGTATGCTCCCTAATAGAAGAACTGATTTTGCTTGAACATTTTTCCCCTCCTTTTGCTTCAAAGTCCATCTCAGAGAGGCAAATTTCAGCCTGAAAGCATTGGGTAGTTACGAGCATCTGAAAACATAGCTTCAGAATGGAAATGATGATGCAGCCTTATCTACAACAGTTGCTTCCACTCCCGTAAAACACA
This sequence comes from Trachemys scripta elegans, assembly GCF_013100865.1. Classification (NCBI taxonomy): domain Eukaryota; kingdom Metazoa; phylum Chordata; order Testudines; family Emydidae; genus Trachemys; species Trachemys scripta. The sequence continues at coordinate 75,474,765 of NC_048303.1, forward strand.
CACACACACACACACACACACACACACAGAAAACCAAGTACAGTAATTTTTGCAACTATTATCATTCACATGATAAGCTTTAAATTCCTACATATGTATCAGACTGTTCCATCTGTGTACATTCCAGCACATCTTATTGAAGCTTTTATTAAAACTAAATGAGTAAGAGAATCTCTTTCACAAAATGAAGATTGTACATTATTGTCACAAGCCACTGGGGCACAAAGTGACTTGACCTCACATCAGTGGCAGAGATAGAATGATGCTTGGCAGCTTGTCGTGTCCATTTTGTTATAATCTTGCGTCAACTTTTTAACGTGTGTGTTGTGTTCCTATATCTGTGTATAGCCACTAGGATATCTAACTCTCCAACTCTTATTTAATTTGGTGATCTTCTATATTCTCTCCGCAATTCAGCTGATAAGGTATTTTTCACTTTTCCTTAAGCTGTTGCATTTCAATGGCATATTAAGCGATTCCTACATATCCATAGTATATCCGGTTGTTACATTTGTAAAGTATACTGAAATCCTTAGGGATGAAAGGTGAGAGTTAAATGTAAGATCATCATCATTTAATGGAATTGCAATGAAAGCTGAACATTGAAATGTTTGTAAAGTTTTTGTTTTAGGATAAACATATCCAAATCTGTGGTCTAGAAATAACATTTGGAAAGATAGTAATAACAGGCACGTAGGAAATTGCTGATACTTCTTGATTCTGGACAGAGTAGAAATATTGAGAGAATAACCACTGCTGCAGTATTTCAGCACTTCTGGATCTGGTTCTGGCCAAAAATCAGAAAGTGCTGAGTTATGCAACACAAAGGTAAAGGGGGGCGCGCTATATCCCAATCACAGATCCAAACTCCCTGTAGTGAGGCAGAGTGCCTTCCCTCCAAGCCTGACACCAAGAGACCATTACCCTCCCCCGGTGGGCAGAGCCAAACCAGCTCTTCCCTCCCCGCCCCCCATGCCAGAAGTACAGAGGCAGGATAGGCAGAATAAAAGACAGGGCCTTTAGGTCAGTTAGGCAGGAGCCAGGAAAGGAAGCAGATGTCTCCTGCCTGCTGCAGAACTCCAGAGCCGAAACTGTACTGTGTGGCACCCTGCCCCTGGAGGAGACCGACCACGGAGAGGAGTTGCCAAGACTGCCATCAGTTGTGTACCTTGAGGAGACAGAGGACCTTTGGACTATTGAGCCCTACACTCGAACTGTGGTGGGAAGTAACCCAGGGAAAACAGACATTAGTCTGTTTGTGCTGCCAGAAAGCGTATCAGTGTGTTTCGGTGGAATCACCACTGAATTTAAACCTCTATATTGCCACTGATGATGTTTACATCTTATGTCCTAGTACTTTCTCTATATACTTTTTTTTCCCCATGCACACCAGAGTTTGTAGGATAATTTATAATCTAAATATTAATACATGCAAACAATCTGCCAAGAGGATATAGGCTCCCTTCAAATGTGATCAAAGGGTTCTCTGGCATTTTCCTTCTCGACAAAAATTATTTTTCAGCCTAAAAAAAACAGGAGACACCCCAAAATCTTTAAACCATATCATCTCTTTGCTTGGAATCTGATTGAAACAGAATGGTTTCCAATTTGGAAGAACATAACAGCTGAAGCCTGCGGCTTGACTTCCAAAGCAATTCCACCAGTGATATTTTAAATGTTTCTGGAAGAAGAAGAAAAGTGATGTTTCAGCTTGCTAGCAGTATTAAACTCATACAACTTAGCAACACAACTTCTGGTGCCAAAAGCATGTCAGTTTTCAACATAGCTACTCCAGAAAATCATATTGTACTTTTGGTAGCTCTCTATTCCAGCTATCCAAGGACAATGACAATCTAAGGGGATGCGAAGGGAATATTAACAGCATGTTGAGCCTTAAGAACTATCTGGTGAGTGAAAGGAAGATTCTTGAGTATTAGACACCTACAAAAGGATTTTAGAGGAAAGAGGACAAGAGAGATCTGTCTCACTCAGTGAACACTCAACAAGATACTTATTATTCTTCATTATTTTGGAGGCACTGGTCAAAACTCTGTTGTTAAAGTTGAGTTCCATTTTGCACTTAAAGCACGGTTTCAACTTCTCTATTTTGTACAAAAAGATAGTGTATCCTCTCCAAAATTACAGCATTCACTCTTTGGGTACAAAATAAAAGTCTTCTTATTAAGTCTTATGAGTTAAAGTTCAAAACTGGATCCTTTAACAAATTTAGCACTTGTATCAATCTTTTCTTTGTCCAGAATGAACAATAGAACAAGATTGATGCTTCAGTGTTTCCACATAGTTAAAATTAAATGAAATCCTGCACATAGAACTTTATTTCTTCAAATATAGCCTAATTAAAGTAAGTTATTAATAAATATCACCTATAATTGTATAGGCTACAGCCAAGCATATAGCAACTCTGATATTACTTAAGTGGGGCCACTGGGACATGAGACGTTTCTCTACCACTAATTTGCATGCAATAGGTTTATTGGTTAAAAAGACACAGTGGTATGAGGAGAGTTGGATACATGTTAAGAGTTACAGAGGGTCCTGTGGCACCTTTGAGACTAACAGAAGTATAGGGAGCATAAGCTTTCGTGGGTAAGAACCTCACTTCTTCAGATGCAAGTAATGGAAATCTCCAGAGGCAGGTATAAATCAATGTGGAGATAACGAGGTTAGTTCAATCAGGGAGGGTGAGGTGCTCTGCTAGCAGTTGAGGTGTGAACACCAAGGGAGGAGAAACTGCTTCTGTAGTTGGATAGCCATTCACAGTCTTTGTTTAATCCTGATCTGATGGTGTCAAATTTGCAAATGAACTGGAGCTCAGCAGTTTCTCTTTGGAGTCTGGTCCTGAAGTTTTTTTGCTGTAAGATGGCTACCTTTACATCTGCTATTGTGTGGCCAGGGAGGTTGAAGTGTTCTCCTACAGGTTTTTGTATATTGCCATTCCTGATATCTGACTTGTGTCCATTTATCCTCTTGCGTAGTGACTGTCCAGTTTGGCCAATGTACATAGCAGAGGGACATTGCTGGCATATGATGGCATATATAACATTGGTGGACGTGCAGGTGAATGAGCCGGTGATGTTGTAGCTGATCTGGTTAGGTCCTGTGATGGTGTTGCTGGTGTAGATATGTGGGCAGAGTTGGCATCGAGGTTTGTTGCATGGGTTGGTTCCTGAGTTAGAGTTGTTATGGTGCGGTGCGTGGTTGCTGGTGAGAATATGCTTTAGGTTGGCAGGTTGTCTGTGGGCGAGGACTGGCCTGCCTCCCAAGGTCTGTGAAAGTGAGGGATCATTGTCCAGGATGGGTTGTAGATCACTGATGATGCGTTGGAGAGGTTTAAGCTGAGGACTGTAGGTGATGGCCAGTGGAGTTCTGTTGGTTTCTCTTCTGGGCCTGTCTTGTAGCAGGAGGCTTCTGGGTACACTTCTGGCTCTGTTGATTTGTTTCTTTATTTCCTTGTGTGGGTATCGTAGTTTTGAGAATACTTGGTGAAGATCTTGTAGGTGTTGGTCTCTGTCTGAGGGGTTGGAGCAGATGCGATTGTACCTCAGTGCTTGGCTGTAGACGATGGATTGTGTGGTGTGACCGGGGTGGAAGCTGGAGGCATGAAGGTAGGCGTAGTGGTCGGTGGGTTTTCGGTATAAGGTGGACACCATCCCTGCCCATCCTGGCTAATAGCCGTTGATGGACCTATCCTCCATGAACTTATATTGTTTTTTTTTTTTAAACCCTGTTATAGTCTTGCCTTCACAACATCCTCTGGCAAAGCGTTCCACAGGTTGACTATACATTGTGTGAAGAAATACTTCCTTTTGTTGGTTTTAAACCTGCTGCCTAGCAGTTTCATTTGGTGACCCCTAGTTCTTGTGTTATGAGGAATAAATAACACTTCATTATTTAAATTTTTCCACACCCGTCATGATTTTATAGACCTCTATCATATCCCCCCTTAGTAGTCTCTTTTCTAAACTGAAAGTCCCAGTCTTTTTAATCTGTCCTCATATGGAAGCTGTTCCATACTTCTAATGATTTTTGATGTCCTTTTCTGAACCTTTTCCAATTTCAATGCATCTTTTTTGAGATGGGGCAACCACGTCTGCATGCAGTATTCAAGATGTGGGTGTACCATGGATTTATATAGAGGTAATATGTTATTTTCTGTCTTATCTAACCCTTTCTTAATGATTCCCAACATTCTGTTCACTTTTTTGACTGCCACTGCACATTGAGTGGATGTTTTCAGAGAACTATCCACAGTGACTCCAAGATCTCCTTTTTGTGGTAACAGCTAATTTAGACCCAATCATTTTATATGTATAATTGGGACTATGTTTTCCAATGTGCATTACTTTGCATTTATAAACATTTGATATCATCTGCCATTTTGTTACCTACATACCCAGTTTTGTGAAATCCCTTTGTAACTCTTCACAGTCAGCTTTGGCCTTAACTATCTTGAGTAGTTTTGTATCATCTGCAAATTTTGCCACCGCAGTGTTTACCCCTTTTCCCATATCATTTATTAATATGTTGACTAGTACTGGTCCTAGTAGAGACCCCTCGGGAACACCACTTTTACCTCTCTCAATTCTGAAAATTGACCATTTATTCCCTCCCTTTGTTTCCTATCTTTTTTTAACCAGTTACCGATCCATAAGAGGACTTTCCCTCTTATCCCATGAGGGTTTACTTTGCTTAAGAGCCTTTGGTGAGGCTTACTTACTTTGTCAAAGGCTTTCTGAAAATCTAAGTACACTATATCCCACTGGATCTCCCTTCTCCACATGCTTGTTGACTCCCTCAAAGAATTCTAGTAGTTTGGTGAGGCATGATTTTCATTTACAAAAAAACATGTTGCCTCTTCCTCAACAAATTATATTATTCTATGTATCTGACAAGTCTGTTCTTTACTATAGTTTCAACCAGTTTGCCTGGTATTGAAGTCAGGCTTACTGGCTTGTAATTGCCGGGGTCTCCTCTGGAGCCCTTTTTAAAAATTGGCGTCACATTAGCTGTCCTCCAGTCACTTGATACAGAAGTTGATTTAAATGATGGGTTACAAAGCACAGTGAGTAGTTCTGCAATTTCACATCTCAGTTCCTTCAGAACTCTTGGATGATTACCATCTGGTCCTGGCGATTTATTACTGATTCATCAATTTGTTCCAAAACCTCCTCTAATGACTTCTCAATCTGGGACAGTTCCTCAGATTTGTAACTTAAGAAGAATGGCTCAGGTTTAGGAATCTCCCTCACATCCTCAGCCGTGAAGACCGATGCAAAGAATTCATTTAGTTTCTCTGCAATGGCCTTATTGTCCTTGAGTGTTCCTGTAGCATCTCAATTGTCCAGTGGCCTCACTGGTTGTTTAGCAGGCTTCCTGCTTCTGATGTACTTTTAAAAAAAAAATTGGTATTACTTTTTGAATCTTTGGCTAGCTGATCTTCAAATTCTTTTTTGGCCTTCCTAATTATATTTTTTACACTTCACTTGCCAGATTTTATGCTCCTTTCTATTTTCCTCACTAGGATTTAACTTCCACTTTTTAAAGGATACCTTTTTGTCTCTCACTGCTTCTTTTACTTTGCTAATTAGCCATGGTGGCACTTTTTTGGTTCTTTTACTATGTTTTTTTTTAATTTGGGGGATACATTTAAGTTGACATTCTATTATGGTGTCTTTAAAAGGTTTCCATGCAGGTTGCAGGGATTGCACTTTTGGCATTGTACCTTTTAATTTCTCTTTATCTAACTTCTTCATTTTTGTGTAGTCTCCCTTTCTGAAATTAAATGCTACAGTGTTGGGGGTAGTGTTTTCCTCACTACAGGGATGTTAAATTATATTATGGTCACTATTATCAAGCAGTCCAGCTGTATTCACCTCTTGGACCACATCCCATACTCCACTTAGGACTATATCAAGAATTGCCTCTCCTCTGGTGGGTTCCAAAACCAGCTGCTCCAAGAATCAGTCATTTAAGGTGTCAAGAAACTTTATCTCTGCATCCCGTCCTGAGGGGACATGTACCCAGTCAATATGGGAATAGTTGAAATCCCCCACTATTAATTATTATTGAGTTTTTTATTTTTATAGCCTCTCTAATCTCCCTGAGCATTTTGCACATGTTGTGAACAGGACAATCTGCTTCTTCGAGCCAGAGATGGAGATAACTGGAACTTACAAAAGCTCTCAAAGAAAGATTAAGGATTTGGTAAGGGGAAGTGTATTTTTAGGGTCTTTATTATTTTAAACATTTGCTCTTCTTGCTGTGGATGAAGAAATAAATAATGGTTTGCTCTAAATCATTTTAATCAGCTGCTGTCACAGGCTCTTGTAGGAAAAGGCTTACAGATGCCACACTTAGTTGGACTTTTTGAGATAATACGGCTGGGAAGAAGGAAACCTGTGCCCACGGTCAGACTGTGTTATTCCACCTGGAGAGAGATGCAGGAAGTCAAATCTCTCAATGGAGGCATGCACTTGATAAAAAGGGATCTAAGATGCAGCTCACCCTGTAACCATCACATTAACCATGTCACATAAGAGTGATGATCAGGTCTGCTCTTCCATTATGAAGCTCATGTATCACTGAGGAATGCCCCAGCCCACCCTGCCAACATCAGGAAATCTAACCAGAGAGTTTTGTAGCAAATATATCCCCTTTCCCAGACATCAGAAAATGCTATGTTGATTGGGTGTTCCACTATCAGGACAGATGCTCTTTTCACATCTCCTAATGCCACAAAAAAAAAAAAAAAATCTAACCAGACCACTTCACTCCCTGTAACAATGCCATGATTTCAAGTGGGAGAACACAACATGCAGACGTCCTCCATCCTACAGCATTGTGCTGTATAAACTAGCAACTATAGTTTTCCTGATATTGCATCTTTAAATGTAAGTGAGCCTGCTTGTCTCCTAGCAAGGCTGTGAGCCGATCTAAGATTTTACAGCATACGACATATACTTCTCACAGTCATGGAGATTTTAGACTATTTCTTTCTTCATCTAAAATAAAAGTACTTGATTTGCTTTTTGTGTAATAATCATTGGGGAAAGACCACAAACTGATGTTGAGTTGGCAGGGTGAGCTCATAACACTGAGAGTTAAATTTATTTTGAGGTGTACACTGAGTAAATTTGCTATGGAAGAATATATAGAACACTACTATGCCTAGTGCCCATAGCCACACTTAAATCCCACTCGTGGAAATACAAATATACCCCAGTCAATAAGCAGAATTCAGCCACATAGAACATAATACTATACACACCATTTCTATAAATGAATGTTCCTAACATCCATGGTTGTGAAAAATTAAACCTACTGTTAAAATCCTTCTTTTTTAATCCATCCATCTAAAAGTCACTCTCCACTCAAGGAATCACTTGTGTAGTTCAATATAGCTAACCCCAAGCATTCAAAAATCGTAAGTCAGGTTTAAAACAAAAACAAAACAAAACAAAAAAAAAACCACCACCATGACATTGGGTTAAAATCATGAGTAAAAAAAACAACCCACACCACACAACCAACCAAGGGGCTCATGTGTGTTCTGGTTTCTGAACCTTCAGCATCCACTTGGGTTATGTCTTCAAGCTTTTTTCCTCCCACAATCACTTTTTGTAAAATGAAACTTGAAATTCTCACATACAAGTTCAGGAGCCAGGATTTAAGAAAAACATCAAATTTCACAAGACTTGTGTTATAATTGCAAGAGTTGGGAACGCAGGATTACTTGTAACATTGGGAAAGCAAGACACAAACGGGGCACACTTGTTCACTGATGTATTGGGTTATCTAATCTAATTCCCTGCCACTGCAAATGCATGTAGTAATGCGGGTGAAAGGGAGGTGATAGGGCTCCAATAAAAGATGGCTTTAGTTCTCTGAAGTTCAGCTTATTTTTAACTGCCAGATTTTTTTTTTAAGTCTCATGATTTCTCATCATCTTCATCATATCTAAATTGCCTATTGGTCCTTATAAATTTCATTAAGAATCTTGAAAAAGACCTTTGTCTTCAGCATAAATCAGAATGAATAAATCCAGATTCAAGGGGAAATGACCTCTAAATAGACACAGTGTTCTCCAACCCTTTTACTTCCTAATGGAATAAAGCTCCACAGTTAGCTACATCTTTATTAAGCTACATTTGAATAAGAGTGAATCTAATGTTGTTGTTTTTTTTTTAAATCAAGTCACTCTCACTGCACAGCTCTTTTCATAGGGGAGATGACCTTTTATCTCAGGAAGAACAACAAAATTGAGAGAGAGATTACAGATTGAGAAAACATGCACAACACAAACAATAATGGATTAAAAATATCAGTGACAGACTGTTCAATTTTAAAGAAAATGTATTATGCAGTAATTTCCTATAGATGACCACAAAAATCTACAGAGGGGCTAGACAATTACAACCTTTGGGCTCTGCCAGAATGCAGAACTGGTATCTAAAATATTAGCCACAAATAAAGGACAGAGTAATTTGTTATGCACAGATTTAGAAGCAATTCAAAAAACATCAAATAAATACCCTGAATACTACAGGTAATGAGTATACCTTATTCTGTATTCTTACTTCATTCTTCATCTCCTTCAAGTATTTTCATGTGTCTGGTTATAAAACACTACACTGGATAAAGGGCCATTGCAAAGTCCACTCCAACCCCTAAAGGGATTCTTTTGTTGCTGATGTGCAATGCTAGTAACACACTTTCTCTGTGTGTAGAGTGGCATATTTGTTTGAGAACCCCAATGGTGGGAAAACAGACCTTGCCAGCTTTAATCAAAATGAAAGATCTCAGTAATTTTCCAGAATGCAGTAAACTGCAGTAAAGTACACAAAGTTTGAATCTGACAGAGGAAGTAAAAACCGCATCCAATTTTTTTAAATGTTTGTTTCCCGGCTGAAAAACCATTTAAATATCTAGTTATCAGTAATAATAAATTCCCTATTCATTTCTTGTTTACATTTATGGCACAATTTTATATTAAATAACATGTAAAAAAAACATTTGCCCCCCTCACATTAGTTTGCCTATCTGTTTAACATCAGCCATAACGATCTTTTGAGAATCTGACTGAAGGCCTGGAGTTTCTCTGCATGATGTCCCTTTAGTCTCTTGTAAAAACAGCACAGAATGCCTGCCGTGTAAAATTAGGCCTAATCTTAATTATCTTGCTGTCTATTTCCTGAGCTTAATTAACTTTTCTGAGTGCTTTTCTCCACTGCAGTGAGGACTAGACCCATTTTGTCTTATTCAGTGTTTCATAATTTCTCTTTTCCCTCAGTTCCTAGGACAACGACAGCTCTTCAGAGTCCTAATTGCTATGGCAAAGGCAGAGATATGAGATTTGAAAGAAAAGCTATAACAAAAATTGAGGATGTACAGCCATGCATACTAATAAAAGGGACAGAAACCTGTGAGTGTGGAGAGATAATCTGCTCTAGCCCCTAAATGAACTGACTTTAAATATTTAATTATCTTGCTAAGTAAATTCAGATTATGGAATTCAAATCCTAGTCATTACAGGTCATCAGGCTGTTTTAGATGAAGTACAAATTGACTGCTAATACTCTGCAATTTTCAACTAATTTTAGAACAACATTTAGTTTGCATATGCTTTCTTATGATCCGTCCACTCTTACCACAAGGGACAACAACGTTTTGAGATTTTTAAAGCAAAACTGCAAAATTTACCATATTGTATTGCTAGAACTTCACATCATTTTGCAAATTGTAGGGAAACTCCATCCAGTCATCAGGGAAATCCCCTATTCACCCTTTAGGCCATCTGCTTTCTCTATTTTTGCTCCTGTCGAAAAAAAATTGGGGCTTTATTTTAAGAATCAACACAATTATTCTGATATCAGTATAAATATGTTTCCTTACAACAGTTAACATTTTAGCTCAAACAGCCTCCATTTGGGCATTATTTGTTTTGAGGATATACACCACCATGTAATTGACCCTGGGGGGAAAAAAAGTCATTATTGTTTTTAGAGCACTAGCAGAACGGCACATCTTTAGGACAGATCAGATGACATTTTGCTGTACAGTTTGGCTGATGTGGAGTGGCCTGATTGTTTTGGGGGTGCAAGTAGTGAGGACATTAGGGTGACCAGATGTCCCTATTTTGGGGTCTTTTTCTTATATAGGCTCCTATTCAGGGCCAGCTCTGGCTTTTTTGCCGCCCCAAGCAAAAAAGCCTCCCCCCCGCCCCCAGCGGGGAGCGCGGCAGGGGAGGGCGCCGAGCCCGGCCGCCCGGAGCGCCGGGGGAGGGCAGCGAGCCCGCCGCGGCCCCACTCTCCCCGGCCAGCCGGAGCGCCGGGAGGAGGGCGGCGAGCCCGCCGCGTCTCTGCTCTTTCCAGCAGCCGGAGCCACCCCCCTCCAGGTGCTGCCCCAAGCACATGCTTGGAGGGCTGGTGCCTGGAGCCGGCCCTGCTCCTATTACCCCCCACTCCCAATCTTGATTTTTCACACTTGCTGTGTGGTCACCCTAGACGACATATACTGGACAACTAGAAGGAGGCAGGAAACAGAAACAGACAGGAAAAACTCTCAGGCCGAGAGTGGAGCCCTTAAGTATACTGGCTTTTGCAGTATGTTCTGCATTTTAACTGCATCAGGCTTCCTACTCCAAGTAGGGCAATGTTCTAACCATGACAGTGGGTGACCAACTTTTGCCCCCCCCCCACCTCCTTACACACACAATACAGTCTAGCTTAATGAAGGTTCATTGAGCTGGGAGTCAACACACTAGGAGTTCAAATCTCACATCTTCCATTCATGGTTTATATTTCTGCACATTTCACATCCCTTATGATTAAGCAAAGCCTCATACTAGTTACATGAGAAGTTGCATAACATCACTTCTAGGAGTCATGGAAAACCTGTTTTTATTATGTAAGTCTTTCAGCATGAACATGCTAAATCTAGGTACTTGGCTATGCTGTATGTCTAAGCTACACTCTTCTTCAGAGCCAGGAATAGAAACCAGGATTTCTGATCCCAAACATTATTTACTATATAATAAATACTTCTGTAAGTATAATGTAACCTCAAAACAAATTATGTACAACTACTTTACAGACACCCTTTCCTGCACCTCTTGTATCAATGCCACCGTCACTCTTTACAGAGCATGGTGTATGCGTCGAAGAGTTCTTTGATGGCTGCCGAGTCCAATGTGCGAAGGACAATCCTGTCTACAGGTAGAGCGCGCACACACACACACACACACACACACACACAAGCAATACTCTCAAGCTGAGCAGCAGATTCTTGCCTTCTCGGACACCAGTCATCACAAAGCTTGATCCAATCTGCCTTGCAACACCTTGCTCCATCTACAATCTGACTCTGCTAAGCAGCATTCTGCACCCCTTTCCCAATCATCCAAAGTGATACCAAAGGATACTAAGTCGTCTTTGCAAGCATCCCGAAATCCAAGCAGTGGTCTGCCTCTCTTTCTAGACCCTTCACAAGCTTCAAAGTACAGCACACTTGTTGGGATCCTGTAATCTGACATTTGCTTTACATGTCCAAGCCACTAGTTTCTTACTAATCAACATTCCCAGGAATGACATACCAGCATGATTTAACACTTCCACATTTGTCACCCTCTTACCATCTTATTCAAAGAATTTTATGCAAGCATCTGATATGAAAGCGGTTTAGTCTTTTGGTATGTTTGGCATAAACTGTCCATGTTTCTGAGCCATATAGAAGAGTGGATTAAAACACATGTCTCAAATACAGATTTTCACTTTAGTTGACAATTTGTTATTGTTGCAGGCTCTGTGGAGCAGCTCCCTGAAACCAACAGCCTCGAGCAGCAAATGCACTGACTTCCAGTGCTCACAAAATGAAAGTCTCAAACTTCTACAAACCCTCAAATTCCAACTTAAACTTCCACAAACGCTTGTAATAAACTCTGGCTGCAAAGCTCTAAACATGCATGTACAAAAATCACCACAAAAATCACCTCCAGCAAATCACAGCACAGTAATCAATGGTCAAAACAGAAGGAGGAGCTCATCCATTTTAATGGCTGCCATTGGAAATCTTAGTGGTATGTGTCAACATTGTGTCATCTTATAACAACAGAATACAAGAAAGGACAGAGAAAGGGGCGAGGGCAGGGGATTTCTCCTCTAGAAAATTTTTAACCATCTGCTGCATTTATAACACATTTTGGAAGAGAAACTGTATGCATAATCTAAATATGGTTATTTCTCCGTGGTTCCCCCAAGGGGGGAGACTCAGATGTGTCCTTCTGCCCCCTCCACTGTACTGGAGAGGAGGTTGGGTGGATGGGGGAGGAGGGTCTCCATGTTTCTCTCACCCAGGAGGGCAGGAGGAACTGGCAAGGAAAACAGACCATTCTTTAGAAGAGTTAGAGGCAAACTGATGTATCCCAGCTGGTGGGATGGTGATGAATCACCATCTTCTTCCCCGTCAAGTGCTGGTGCTGCTCTTCCTATTGGTGGGAAAATCAGGGCCCCAAAAAAGCCTCAGCAACCACTAAGTTCTATTGCTAGTGTTATCACTGCAGATCCCTTGGCTCAGAGTCCTCACTTGAACCTTCACCAGGTACAGAGGACGGGAACAGAGCCAGGGAGATGAGGAGGAGTTCTTCCTCTGCTCTGAGCAAGCTCATTTTGTTCAGATGAATCTTTCATGGCTCAGATTTAAATAACCAGTTTCTAACATAAACTATGAAGAGTTTGCCCATGCCTTGCTATGCAATGAGTTTCCAGACCTCTCTTTCATGCTGCCTATATCTCCTAAGAGGCAAATCTATTGAGTCTAAATGAAGGGAAAAAAAATGCATCTGCTGAAGCTACTAACAGCTTATTGGATATGTTCAGCTAAGCCGGCTCCAGATCCCCTCTGCCCTCATTAGTAGATATCCTGGCAGTCAGTCAATGGAAATACAATAAAACTCAGAATTTCAAGAGTTAGGAAGAGGCAGTGTATGGCTAAAGAGAAAGAGAGAGAGAGAGAAATATCAATGCAAAGCAATTGTACTTGCTCAATGATCTTGCCTCTTCCATAAAATTATGTCATGCTGGTATTTTCCCTTTATTTCCATACCAAAGGCATAGTCACTAAAGCTCTTATAATACAATCAATGAGCTCTAATTTCACATTAATACACCATGCAGCATTGGAGTTTCTACAGAAAGCTCAGGCAAAGGTTGCACATAGGTAGTGAGAATCACAAAAGATCATGCCGTACACATTAACGCTGTCCTGAAACACATTGGAAAAGCCCCATAAAACCCATCCCTCAGTTCTTTCCTCCCTTCTGTCAACTAGAGTATGTTTCTTCTTTCTGGAGACACTGACACCTCTTTCTATTAGTGTATTTATCTAGACTGGAATCCCCTAGTCTAACAAAAACTTGGAAGATATTTCCCAATGTAAGAGATACAAAAAAGTTATTAAATCAGAAACTTCCATGAAACGAAAGCCAGTTGGTCCCTTGTTCTTAGTTAGTAGGCACCGCTAGCCAGAGTGCATGATAGGCCTGGATTCATAGGTCAGAGCAGCATTGACTTGGTCTATGGAGTCTGTTTAACAGCAGCTGGGTCTGGAATAATCATCAGCCAAAGATATCAAAATCTTGCCTCTCACTTTCATGAGGGCAGGTACATACATGAGGTGTCACCCTGCCTCAGAGGAACAATTTCAATAAACAATATACACAGAGCTGTAATGAGTCTAGGAAGTAGTTAGGCCACAAACAGATTTTTCCCCCCCTCACTGTTACCTTGCACTCCCCCCGCCCCATCTATTTGCTGTATTCCCCTGTTGTTCCTTGGGGAAGTTGGGGGCTGCTTCCCCAAACACCAAGAAATCTCCCTGTGTCAATGTTATAAGGATTCGTTAAACCCAGGCCAGCTCTAGTGGGATTTGCCATTTTCTTTTATGTATATTTGCAATAGAAATTGACTTATTCTGTGCTCTTGTATGAATTTTTTAAATGGGATTTTGCTTGCTGGCATAAATATATTTTTGTCATGATGAGACTGACATACTGCATGTTTTGATATATATGTTTGCAATACAGTGGCTGGTTTGCTGTATGCTTCCATGTGTATTTTTCCTATGAATATGCACTGGGGTTTGCAGATTCTTTTTTAAATGCTAATGTGATAGGTTCCCACTGGAGTGCAACCTGGAACTGGGGTACCATTGAGCCCTGTGACCCCCAGCCTGGGCTCCCTCTCACACTATGCTGCTGTGACAAGCTGCAAAGCCCTCCAGCCTGCACTGTCACCAGCATTCACACAGGTAGGGACACACCCGGCTGCAGTTACATGCAGGCTCTCTAACCACCAGTTCCCAGCCTAGGACCGTAAAGCAGTACTGTCCTGCTCTGGTCAAATCTGGCCAGTATATGGGTTTAATACCCAGTCTGCCTCTCCCTCAATGTGAAGAGAGCAATGCACACTTGTGGTAACCAAGCAGAGATTTTCCCCAAGCACTCCAGTCAAAGCTCACTGGTTTGGATTAAACCAAAATAAATGTATTAACTACAGAAGATAGATTTTAAGTGATAAGTGATAGCAAACAGATCAAAGCAAATTACCTAGTAAATAAACAAAATGCAAACTAAGTCTAAATACTAGAAAGATAGGATATGAACTAGCAAATTCTCACCCCTGGCTGATGAGACAGGCAGGCTGCAGATTCTTATGCAACAAGCTGCCCTTGCTTTACAGCTTGGAATCCCCAGGTCTTTTATACACAGGCTAGAAATCCCTTTAGCCTGGGTCCACCATTTCTCCCAGTTCGGTCTTTGTTCCTCAGGTGTTTCCAGGTGTCTCTTACTGTGTGGGAAGTGAAGAACCACAGAGGATGTTACTCCCTGCCTTTGCTTTAGGTTATGGTGGGAATCCTTTGTTTCAAAGTTCGGTTCCCAGACCAGTTTGTGGGAAAACACTGACATCCCAAGATGGAGTCCGGAATCATGTGGCCTGGTCACATGTCCTTGTAGAGTCATAGCAGCCATCACTTACAGGCTGTCTCAAGTGTTCTCAGGAAGGCTTACCAGGTGGGAGATAAGCTTCTTGTAAGGCCTATTGTTTCCCTAATGGCTCATTGCCCTGAATAGGCCCTTCCCAACCAGCTATCTAGACTAAAAGCATCATCTTGTGTAGTGGGCGTTACCCAGGTGTAACTTCATTTGAAGTACAGATATCTAGTCAGTATTTGTAACTTCACATACAAAATGATACATGCATACTAATAAGATAATCATAATCAGCAAATCATAACGTTTTCTATGACGACACCTCACATGACTTATCTTGTATAAAATGCATACTTATGCCATAATCATATCATAATAATATTACCATAACAAATATGGGGTGCAGTGTCACAGCTAATTTTCCCAATAGTCCTAAGAATGGGATAAGAATTAGTTATGTTTCAGGTCAAGCCACAAATGTTCAGAGGAAACTTGAAATACTTTTTACTTTCCATTATTCCACTCTCCTAGCAAAGGCAAAAATAGGATACCTCAGAGTTTGCAAACACAAAACGAAAATCCTTGCTCCCCTTCCCACTAATCCCAGTATCTTATTCATTAGATTGCAGATAGTCCCCAAAATATTATTTGCAAGGATACTACTGTAAGTCCCCCTTTCTCTGTATTTCCAAAATTTACCATTTTCTCTATCATAGCATTCTCCCTGTTATGTGTTCACTGTTAATACAGCTTTCAGAAAAAGAAGCCATATGAAATACTGTCATATGGCCTCTCCAGTGGGACGCAAATTTGACTTTAGTTATAACAATAATTATATTTAGCACTGTTCACCCATAGATCCCAGGGTGCTTTACAAAGGAGGGCAAGGAGAAGGGTTAAGAGACTTCTCCAAGATGATACAGCAAGTCAAATGTACAGCTGGGAATAGAACCCAGAACATCTAACTTTCCAAGCAGTGGAGCATACTGCCTGCTTAGCTTAGTCCTTTGTTTCCTGAGCTCTTTTCAGCAGGATAGGAGGTGCTGAGAAACTATATAATGAGTCTCTGAGATCACAGAAAGGGGGACATATATAATTCTGAAGTAATACTTCTGACTCAGAAGCAATATCCTGGTCCACAGCCAGCCTTGGCTGGGAGGATAAAGGGGTTAAAGGGAAAAAATCAGTGGAACTTTAGAGCTTCTACGATGGTTTCAAGTATCAAAGGGGTAGCCGTGTTAGTCTGGATCTGTAAAAGCAGCAAAGAGTCCTGTGGCACCTTATAGACTAACAGATGTATAGGAGCATGAGCTTTTGTGGGTGAATGCATGCATCCGAAGAAGTGGGTATTCACCCACGAAAGCTCGTGCTCCTATACGTCTGTTAGTCTATAAGGTGCCACAGGACTCTTTGTTAAGATGATTTGTGTCCATTCTGTCTCTATCATTGTTTACATGAACCCCAACACCACAGTATTTCAATGCCTCACAAACATGATTGTATCCTTACAATTTCTATGTGAGGTAGGGAAGTAGTACTATCCCATTTTCTGGGGAACTGAAGCACATAGAGATTAAGTGATTAGCACAAGGTCACTAAGGAAGTAGAGTCAGGAATGGAATGCAAGTCTTCTATATCCCAATTTGGTGCCCTAGCCACAAGACCATCCATTCTTTGGGGGTGGGGAGGAGGGAAGGCGCCATTTTGGAAAATACAGCTTTTCACTATGTTAAAGGAGGAATAGTTTAATCTTAAATTAAGTGCCAAACATTTTCAGAGAGGTGCCAAAATATATTCATTTTCTTGTATTAACTTAAATTAAATTCAAACCATTACATGGGAAGTCAGTGTCCTATTAGTAGTAGCCATTTGACTGAGTTGAGTTCTGTCAGGATGTCCTGTATGTCAGGCAATTCAGAACCACATGTTCTGTTCTCCTGAAGCAACAGAGGAAGGAAGAGTCTTTTCTATCACCTTTCTTCTGACTCTCATCCCAGCAATCTTTGAACCTGAGCGGTCTGTATTGCATTACAATGTCACATGCTGGCAGAATCCAGTCAGATTCATGTGCAATTCTCTGCAAATCTGGAATTTACCTTGGTCTGCAGGGATTGAATCATAAAAGGGAAAAAGTAATAATCCAATTGCTACATTTATATTTAAGGACTTTGTCACTGAAAAGGTTGTCAAGGGATTAAAAAGGCATGAGGAAAATGATGTTTAATGATTCACTAAAATGTGTACTTTAGAATGCTCATATTTTTCCTCATGCAAAAAGCTGGACATTACTTCCATAGAAATGCAGCTTGTCTATAAATTACCTGTCAGTATATTAAGTGTGCTCACTGAGCAGACTTCTCAAGACAACTCAAATGTGATACTAGAATCAGAACAGTAGATGGCATAATTACACTGTGATCAGGGGACATTTCAGCACCACTATTTGTTCTTAAGCACAATAGCTAGACAAATATTTCTTTCATCTAAATCATTCAGACTTGTGACCAAAAAAAAAAAAAAAAAAAAAAATGAAGAGGTGCCACACTTACTACCCATTTTCTGCTGCAAATGAAAGCATAACAAGTATAAATCTGATCAGTTGACAGCTGATGTGACAGACAGAATAGGTAAGTTAGAGAACCCATCTGTAAGAGAAAAGTAAATGTGAACTGATGTTCATTGCTATTACTAGCAATGGATCTGAGCTTTGGACCAGAGTTTTATTTCTCAATAAAGAACTGATCCCAAACCCTAGATCTGGATCTCCTTAACTTGGTTGCTCAATATCCAGGTTTGGATCCAAACTTTTCCAAAGTTCAGGGTATTTAGCTCATGATAGAGAAGTGTTAAAGCAAAACACTCAGATCCAAACCCAGGTTCAGGTCTGGTATTTTGGTGCAAGTTCATCAGTTGCAATTACTAAAAGAGCAGAGGTTTTGGTTCAAGTAACAGGAACAACCTCAGGAAGTGCAAATATCTATATTTGGTTACTGTTACCACACTGAAAACTAATGCACACTAGATACTAAGCTTTCCTTTGCACTAGGTCTTAATTATTAATGTTTTTTTTTTAATAGGTTTTAGGCAAGGATGTTATATTTAAGGACCATAAGGTTGTAATTTTAAAAGGGACCACAATTAAAGCAAACAGTAAATATACATCTGAGTTGAGAGGGTGGGGGGAACCTGTCAGAGCATTTAAAAACTGAGTTAAAGTTTTTTCTTTTTAATAACAAACAATTGCCCTCATATCATGCCTTTCAAAAGGCTTTTTGAACATTAAACTTTACATTAACACACTAATGACATAGATAAGTATAATATACCTGTTTTACAGAGGCAGACAGCATCAATGTTGCTAAGATTTTCTAAAGGGGATGCAAATAAGTAATGTTATGTAAATAGGTGGTTGTGTAAATTAGCTGCATCTTTATGGAAGACAGTGAATTGAATGATATCTGATCCTTTACACAAGCCACAATCTGAGATGCAGGCTGTCCTGGAAAGTGGACAGTTATATTCTCCGTATGCATCTTAGGGAATGTCTACACTGGGACACTCAGGAAAGTTAGGGTGAATCAACTTAAGGCAGGAAGTCAATGCACATAAGTTAAAGGATATTAAACCCCAGAGTGGGTGTTCTCACTCAGGAGTAATGTGTCCTTAGTTCACTATAACTTAATCTTCCTTGGAGGAAGATTAAATTAAGGGAACTAAGGCCACTTTACATGTGAATGAAAGTATCCCACATAAGGGAGGGTTAATTTGCTTTAACTTATGCACACTGACTTCATGCCTCTAGTTGATTTGCCTTAACTTTCCTGAGTCCTAATGTAAATGAGCAATATTCGTGTCTTGGGCCAACTCCAGAAGAAATATCAAAGCTAGTCTATTCAAATAGTCCTCAATCACCATAATACGTCAGTTTTTCAGGTACGCAAGAGTGGTGTAAAAATAGTCCCAAGTAGGCAGAATAGCAAATGTCTTTAGCAATATGCGATAATTATAGCATCCAAACACAGTGGGGCCTCGGAACAGACTGGTAACCCCGGCCCTTTTCTTGGCTTCTGTCCTCTTTACCCTCACTCAGCTCTCTAGTAATTTCCAATTCCTCCATGTCTTGACTCTCCTGTTTCCCTTGATCCCTTCTCTGAACGTAAGAGGGCTAGGAGCTTTTCTAGAAGTAAAGCCTCTGTTCCGCAGATTCTGGGTTGAATACTCATGTGCTCCTGAAATTAATTCAATGTACCTGAAGGAAAGATGGCATTACACCTCCTTACATCCCTGCAATGCTGGAGCCAATGCCTCAGGGCTGCTTTAAAATTACACTAGCAAACATGGCTCCTAGTGATCTGTTCCTCTGGCCAAGGACTGATCAGAGCAGTAAGTGCTATGACTCTACCCTTCAGTAAAAGGGCAGTCTTGATACTGCTTCTGTCTCAGTCTACAAACTATGCAAAGACCCTTGTGCTGGTCCAACACCTTGTGAAGTTTATTTACCAGTGTATTCCCATCACCTTCATAATATACACAGCTCCTGTAACAAACAGGGGAAAGCAATCTCTCTCTTCCCTTTTTGCCTGCTTTCCCCCCTTCCACTTCCTTCCTGTGCCTATTTGCGAGTGCTGGCTAATGGCTTAATTAGCCTTTCTGCCCTGACCCACCCACAAATTAGGTATCCCATATCCTGGATGAGTTCCCTAACCCCTTGGCTAAAGGTTATAAGGATGGTCACTTCCTCCTTCCCCTCCCATGCCTTTTTGTGATTCTAGTCCTCCGTTGCTTTTGTCAAAATGCCCCAAAAAATCAAACTGAAAAAATTTTCAGTTCGACCTGAAAAAATTTCTCTCCATTTTTTGGAATTTCCAGAGACCCCAAAAAAATAAAAAAATCCATTATTCACCCAGCTCTAGACCTCCATGGTCTACAGAGCCAGGAAGGAGGAGGAAGAGGAGCATGTGTAATATAAATGCATGAATTGTCCAGGATAAATTGGAAAAAGCAATTTTAATATAAGCTTTTCCATTCTGTCCTAACCTGTCTGATACCTGGAAAGGAACACAGCTGCCCCAGAACATCCATCTAATTTTTTTCAGGCTCTGTCATTCTGGAATTTTGATGATGGCATGGGTCATCACTTGCTGGTTCAATACTGAAATCCTTGGGAGAAGCTGCCTACAGCTACCTTGGAAGTGGCACAAATGTTTCCTGCAGATGGCAGCCCCTTGACGGAAACTGTGCTAATGGTATTACTGGTGGGTTGTTGTTGTTTTTTTCCAGCATAATATGGCCTTTCATTTTCCAGTGCTTGCTAACTCAGTCCTGTGCCAATCAATGAAGAGACCGCCAAGTGTGCTGTGAAGAGAATCTGGCCCTTTTCTGGATAAGAAAGATTAATGACAGGCTCAGAGTTTTCTGTCAATTGTGCTTTAAAAAGGATTGAATTTCATATAAGGCTGCTTGAACTGCTCCTTTACAAGTCACAGCACGTCTGACTCCAACACAATTTTAAGCCTCAAACTAGGTTTTTTTATATATGGAGTCCAAATCCATTTTTGATTTCTTAAAATGTCCTTACTTTTCCTGCTGTTGGTTTTGCTGTGATACTTAGGCTGTCTTGAGGGCCTTGCACTGAACCAAGGACATGCTGTACCAGTGATGCTTTGATAGTGACTGTCAAAGACTAAAAAGAGCAGCAGAAGAGAAGCTGAGAGGGATGAATTTACATCTATTAAATAATAGAGCTGCAAGTCATACTTGGATCTACATGTAGTGGTTGTGACATTATGGTTCTGTTACTATCACTGTCACCTGTGGCCATCAAGTCATAGGTTCAAGCACTGTACAAGGGCTTAGTCTCACTAAGAAGCAGTACCTACACTGCCACTTGTAGTACTACGCAGGCATCATTCTGTGGTTAAGATATTAAATCAAGGTACTTTCTGTTCATCTCCGTAATGGTCTCGGTGGGAGTTTAAAAGAATCCTGTGTCCTTTACTGAGACTAGGCTTTAATGCCCGTATCAATAAAACAGGTTTTAGCACCTAATTTTATTTGGGCTTCCACCCAGACTCCAGTGTTGGGGTTGCAATTATGAGCCCGCAACTGAACTCATTTAGATGTCTAGCTCCCTGATTTTGGGGTACTGTCAGGCAGATAGGCGCCTGTGTGGGTTTAACTGTGGCTATAATTAAAGGCTTCCATATGTAACTGTGGACACAAAATTATTCCCCCAATATTAAGACTTCTTTAAAAAAAAAATTTGGCGCAGATCGTGCAATTCCATCTGACAGGTAGATCCCAGACAGAATGCCATTGAATGCCAGACCAGGCCTGGGTATGAGCTATTGCCAAGACATCATGACTGCTATATTTGCATATGTATTAACTCCCCTGCCAGTATCTAACTCACTTCTTTGTAAATTTATTTGGCCTACTTGAAATACGAAAGGTGCTATAAAAATGGTTCCTGAATAAATCAAATCATATTCCACTAAATCTTATTTCTTATCACATTAAAGTTGGGTGTTTATCATGGGAGGAAAAAAAAAGAAAAAAAGAAAAATCATGACTTTATAACTGCAAAAATGCAAATAAACCAGAAGACTAAGAAGTTGTAAATGTAACTAAGTTCAAAGAAAGAAACAAGGGCTGGTCCTGGGATTTACAGAAAAACTGGTTAAAATGATCATTAAAAACAGAATTATAAAACACCTAGATCATGATACGATGGGACATGGGGTGTAATTTATTATACAGCTGTACAGTGTTCAGCACAATGGAGCCCTGATCTTGACTGGTGCATTTGGGCACAATCATAATACTGATAAATAGTAATACACATCTTTCACAGCTTAAAAAGGGGGAAATCATGCCTCTCTAATCAAAAAATAATTCCTTGAGTGTATCAGCAACAGAGCAGATAAAGAAGCAACAGATATATATTTAGAGTTTCAAAAAGCCCGGGTGTTATTTGTGGCCAACCCAGTAAAATATCTGTTTAAAGCCTACCACTGATCAAAAAAAAAAAAAAAAAAAAGTTGGGATGCATAAAGAATGGGTTAGAAATTAACACTGAAGATTATGTAAATCAATGGTACGCTCTCAGCTGGAATACTGTGTCCCGATACTTCATGATTCTATGATTCTATGATTAAGGCTACATTTTAGCCACGGGTATTTTTAGTAAAAGTCATGGACAGGTCACAGGCAATAAACAAAAATTCACTGCCTGTGAACTGTCCATGACTTTTACTATATATACCCCTAACTAAAACTTGGGCTAGGGCCTATCGGTGCTTTGGAGGAGGGGGGTCCATGGGCACTGCAGTTGCTGGGAGGGGAGGGACCCCTGCTGGGGCTGGGGATTGGCAGGGCTTGCAGGCTTCCTACCGGGCTCCGCCTGTCCACACAGCTCTGGCCAGGAGGGCTCCGCACACTGTTCCTGCCATAATCACTGGATCTGCAGGCGCAGCTCCCATTAACCTGGAACCACAACCAATGGGAGCTTCAGGGGCGGTGGCCACAGGCATGGGCAGCACACAGAGCCTCCCAGACCTGTCCACCTAGGAGCTGCAGGGACATGCCAGTGGGAGCCAGTATTAGAAATTAAATTAGAAATGAGACATGATAAAAAGGCATACAACATTATAAATAGCAAAAAAGGCAATTCAGGTGCTCCTGTTCCCATAAAACACAATAGGGACATTCAAGGAACTTGAAAGGCAACAAATTTAAAACAATGAAAGGAAACTTTTTCTTTTTTTTTAAAACCACGCAACACATAATTAGCCTGTGGGACTCATGGTCCGGAGACATAGAGGCTAACAGCTCAGTAGCATTCAAAAGGATCTCACATTTAGATAGAGAATGAGAATATTCACAGTTACATTAAATAGGATAAACAATTGGAAGGAAGATAAACCCCTCGCTTCAGGGCATAAGCTAAACTCAAGACAGTGATACTTTTCTCTATGAGTAAGTTATTCCATAATTATCTATTATGCAGTTTCTTGCTCCTTCTTTTAAAGGATCTGGCACTGTCCCAGTCAGAGACAGTACAGTAAACTAGATTGACCCCTGGTCTGATATAGCATGGCAATTCCTATAACCCTTATAGGTTCAACAGACATTATATTTCACTGTTGTATAACGTAAATGTGCTATCATACATAACAGCTAGATTATGCCCTTGTCTTACTCCACCAAGCAGGGGAGGAAGGTCCCTCAACCCTTGTTCAATTTATCCAGATTTTGTACCTGCTGTCTGCAAGCAACCAGGCAGGGAGTAAGCGTGAACTCCCCAACCCTCATTCCAACCTGCCACTCACTGCCAGAGTAGCTGACCAAGCCTGGGGGCAAGTAACGTGCACTCTTTTCAGAGTTGCAGTAACTTCCCGCCTCCCTGAGTCACAATTCCTTCCCAGGGCTGCTCCTCAAATGGACAAACAACAAGGCATCCCTTGTTCAGGTCTAGCCTAAAGGATCAATCTAGCCCATATAAAATATAAATATTTGTACAAATGTATACTGGATTGTGCTACATAATTAGGAACTACAACATATACTTGTAGTTATGAATTTTTCACTTCTCTTTTAATTCAAGTCATTACCAGGATTCCTGACATACAACAATGTTTATTTTTGAAGTCGGTACCCTTTCATATCTGAATATTCTAAGTATGGAATGTAACCAATCATCCATATTTAATAGGTAATCAAAATAAGTAAGTTTCAATTGATAAGCACAATCACTTAAGGTCTGATCCTGCAAGTTGCTCAGCACCCTCTACTTCCACTGAAGGCAGGGGGAGCTGAAAGCATTCAGTACTCTTCAGGATGCACTCATCAGCTTGCAGAACTAGGGCCCAGATCCTGCAAAATGATGTAGAAAAGACCTAATGACACCTTAATGGACAAAAATCCCTAATGTGAAAATCTTAACTTCCATTCTGCATACAATAGCTTTACTACCATGTTAGTTAAGCACATGTATAAGTGTGTTCAGCATGGGGGCCTAAGACTTGTCTATATTAGAGACTGTTGTCCATTAAGCTCTGTTAGGGCTTGTCTGCATTAGAGATTTTTGTGCTCATGTAACTACACTGATGCAAACCCTCAATATAGATGGGCTGCAATGGTGCAACTTACTTCAGTTTGAAGTGTGGCTTTGCAATGTAAACATCTGCTGCATTCCATTCCATTTCTGAGGTAGGCGAAGTGCTCCCCAACTGCTGTAGGCCAGATTTTTATCTCAGTTACACCAGCGAAGTAACTCCCCTGGCTTTCCAATGGTGTAGCTGAGATCCTTCAGGATGAACTCTAGTCTATAAATGAAACTTAAAAGAAGCTAATTCGGAACTAATTATCAAGATAATGCAGT
Organism: Trachemys scripta elegans; assembly: GCF_013100865.1. NCBI lineage: Eukaryota > Metazoa > Chordata > Testudines > Emydidae > Trachemys > Trachemys scripta. The sequence continues at coordinate 75,499,151 of NC_048303.1, forward strand.
TTAAACTATGTGACCTATCTACATAATATATTTCCTAAAAAACAATCCCTCATTTATAAAGTGGGTGTCCTGTGAAAGGACACTCCTAGAGCCCGGTATGATATTGGACAACATGCCCCCTATATAGCCAGAGAAGATTAAAGAGAATTCTTTCTAGAAAGCATGCACCAAGACATATAGTACACAGGGTAATGATACAAGAGAAGTTAAAATAAATATTGGCTCCCAGATGTTGAAAAAACACACTTACACTATAGAAATAAATATTGTAGTTCCTCCTCTTTAAGGAAAGTATAAACAGGATCCAAAAATAAAATGGTTCTCACCATTCTCAGTCTCTGATATGTAAGGTAAAACAGCTAAGCCACTTTCTGAGTCCAGCCTTTCCGCTACTCTTGTGCCCATTCCTCATTTTATGCATACAGCTGGGCCCTGTAGTATAATCAGCCACAGCTGTATTCATTCCCCAGCCATCTAACCCCTTCATCCCAGTCTGTTCCATGCCCTTGCAAACCTGACAATGGAAACAACTGTGAGCTTTTGCTTTCCTTGTGTTACACTGGCCAGATCACTGTCACAGTTATAGTGTTGATTTTCCAGGTCCAGTTTAGGATGAGCCACCATGACACTTTTAGAAATCAGGATGAATAAATTGGCTCTGATAAAACCAGCCTCAACTCATATGTTTGTCCATCATTTGACCTGAACCAGTGGTGACTTTAGTGTGTTTGAGCCAAAAACTGAGAGACTCCCATGATTTGGCCCTGTGTAAATGGTTCATGGGTATTTAACTGAGTGGCATACTTCATGAAACTATCACTAAGAAAATCCATAGGCATCAGCTCTGCTAAGTAAAAGAAGATGGCAAGTTTTTCCTAGGAAGAACTGATGTGACTATAAAGGTATTCCGTTCAACATTAGAAATGAATTACTCTCTTGCAGCTCAATATATGGTGAAAGATTATGGGGAATAAGCATCGGTCTTGAACCCCCTGGCCAAGCACTGCGGTCCAAACTGTTCGACTTTGTTCAGTTGGCTGTGCTCATTGCCAGCTTCATCATCAGCCTGTCTAACCTTCCAGATATTGGATGGCCTGAAATGTGAAATGAAAGCAAGGCACAGTGAATTTAAAACACCAATTGAGGTTCTCTAGAGCTGAAGGACCAAACGTGAACATGTTCAACTAGCAGATTTCTCTGACTTTACAATAGGCAATGGAGATTGCACATCAGCACCAATGCACTTTGGATTTATTTCCCACAGTTTGGCACGAGATGAAAGGCCAATTTCCTCACAGCATTCTTGCTGTTGTGCGTTCTGCTGAAGTTTGACTGACAGCAAGTAGGGGGAAATGCTTTCTGCTTAGAGGAATGAAGTCCATTCGGTGACTAGTATGGCAAGCATTGTCAAATCAATAGTTCTCTCTTGAAAATGGAGTTGACTATGGCACACAGTTTTCTGACATGCTTCTGCTTTTCTGCACATAGAGGCTACATTCTTGATATTAAACCCATAATGAGATCATTGTACCCTGAAGTCTTTCCTAACATGCATTTCTTTGTTCAGTCTGTTAACACATTGCCTCTGGCAGAGGAGACATGTGAAAAGTCATTTTCAGCACAGAAATATCTGAAGAACTACTTTCCTCAGGAACAGAATGAAAGAAGAAGATGTTAAATACCTCCTTATTAAACTGTGAAAGCATTATGGATCCTTATAAATTAATAGGCTCCTTTAGAAGTTTACTGGTGTAGCTCTGGCTGGATCAGACTGAAAATTTATTTCTTAGTGACTTTTTAATTAAAAGTGTAAAAGTTCACTTGCTTTGACACCTGAACAGTTTCATCCTCGGGCACTTGTAACAAAGAACTGGGAGAGCAAGAGTCTTTCTGTGCTTTCAGGAGGAAAAGTCTTAAATATACATTTGCTACAGTATAATCCAGCCAGAAAATTAATTTTCTATTAACGCTTAACCAGTGTACAAGCCAGGAATTTCAGATAGGCCTTTAAGCATGTGACAAATACAATTCATTATTTATATACCAAATATACATTGCTTAATGTCAGACTAAATTACAAAATAAACCAGAAGCGTGTCATGGACAGTCTGTTTTAAGTATTTCGTTCTGGAAAAAAATAGCTGATAGTAATTTATGTGAATTTCTTTCCAAAACAAGAGATGTACAGTTAGTGTCCTGTGCACATATATTTAATCAGCACATATCCATATAGCCTTCAGGTGTGTTCAGTGCTGCAAGGTGTTCCACATTGATGTTACAAGTTGCTGTTATCCATTTACAGACACACGCTTTTGGTTTTCTTGGCCAGTACAGTACTTATGGTTTATGCAAATAATTTATACATTTGGGTAACAATTTACAAATACTCTTCTTCTGTTCTCCTTAATTGGATTTGTGAGTACTCAAGTGAGCCAAGAGTTTGGTGATAGAGAAAAAACCCACAGGACTGAGCTTCACTTTAATGAAGGCAAAAGGCCACTTTCAGCCAAATTACAAAAAAAAAAAAAAAAAATGAAACCAAAAGGACTTCTCACAGGCAGACACTCACCATATCCCAGTGTCACCTGCTATGTGGCAGAGGGGAGGAAAAGGGGAAGAAAGGAGAGAACTGTAGCAGCAGAGGGAGAGAAGCAGAAAGACAGGAAAGAGAAAACACAGAGAATGAAACCCTAACCCCATTAAGGTCAATGGGTACTTTGCCATTGATTTCAGTGGGCTAGGATTTCACACAGAAAGTCTAATTCCATTCTTACATCAGTTTTACACTCCACAGGAGTTACTCCTGATCACTGTAACCATACTGAGACCATAGGACCTGATCATGTCCCCTAGATCTGCCCATGAAGAGGAACTTTTGCACTTGGATCCTCCCCCTCTGTGCAGAAGTGCTTACCCACCTCCACGTACCACCCCCTCTACCTACCTGAGCCCTGCATAGGCCTTTCTGTGCCATCCAGGGACAGAATGGAGATTTGGTGAAGAGAAGCAGGAAGCATATCATCTCCGCTTGATCTCCTTAGAAATCAGGTTATATTATCTTTTCCATGCAGGCCCCAATTAGGCTGCCAGTAGATGCTGCCACCAGGGAGCCAAGAGTCCCACTGAGCTGATCTAGAAGGCATAGATAGTCATGGCCTTCTGTAGATCCCCAGAGGTCCGCCTCATTTGGGGAGAGTCCCACAGTAATTCTGGCAAGGAAGGAAAACCCACAGCTCCTTCATCCTGCCCCAACAGGATGATGTGGGGAGATCACAGTAAGGAATCCTCAAAGACAGTTCTTCTCCCAAAGCTTCTCTCTAAGGTTTTTACACCAGAAGCTGAACCCAGCTCCTGTCTATTCCCCTCATAGCTAGATTCTATTGTAGTCTGCAATGAGGTCAGATACTTGTATGTTGGGTAACCTGCTCAAGAAAAGATTATATTGATAACATGCTCTCTGAAAACCTCTGAACATGGTCCAGAAAAAGTCAGTCACAATATTGCCCTCCTTGCCCTACAAAAAATAGTCATGTTTTTCTTAATGCTTATTGAATTACTTAATCAGAAAAAAACTTTTACTCTTCAGATACAGACTGCCTCTTGCAAAGAGCTAGAGGGTATCCATCTCTAGAAAAATATTGATGCTGTTCATGTGCATGGCTTGAGTTGGCTCAAGCAACGTACACTGGGGTGAATCTTTTGTGTCTGACTAAGTCAGCTTTAGGGCAGCTTTGCACCAGCAGAGTGGCACAAAGATGCCCCATCATAGAGAATAATCTGGTCTGAGTGCTTAAATTGGGACAATGATGAAACCACCAAAGCTATTGCACTTTTATCCATCACAAAAGTAGGTCAGATATGAACCTAAATCTTCAGAATTAAGATTAGTGTACTAACCTGCAGATCCATTTCACCCCCTAAACTTGGAAAATCTTGAGTGGCTATCAAGCTAATGCATCTGCATCAGGACTGGTCAAACAAATCTGGGCCCGCTACAAAGTTCTTTAATTTGGGCCTATATCTGTTTAACTGTAGCCAGTGGTTTCAGTGTATGCAGACACTTGCCATGTGACAGCACTCCTGAGTGTCAAACCCTTATTACAGTCTGTATGGTCATGTTCTTTTTCAGGCATGACGAGTGTATTTAGCAAAGTTATTTTTATTTAAACATTACATAACCATAGCAACCATAGCCTGGAGTTAACTGCAGCCTGCAGTTTACTGAGGACAATTTGTCCCTCTTTGGCCATGCCCACATCCTTACACAACAATCTGAGCTACTTCACAGTTTGGAGAGTCCAACATTCAATGTGTGAACTCCTTTCACCACCTGACTCACACTCCTATATTTTGAAAGCTAGACGGAGCTAATTTAGCAAGAGAATAAGTAACCAGTCCAGAATTGGTGTCTGTGGAGAGAGTTAGGGAAATAGTGGATGGAGATTTCATGTCAAACAGGAAGAGGCAGTGTACACCAGCAAGGTCATGTCCTAATTCTTCAGGTGCTCAAGTTTTTATCCCCACAGAGCTCTCAGCTACATATAGCAGTTCATACATAACACCACACTGCAGAGGAGTGTGAGAAGTAAACCTCACACTAGCACTAGTGGGGCCCCTGTGACTGCAGTTTGGCAGCATTTTCTGAACTATCACTGACCTGCATTCAGATTATACTGTATTCTAAAATTTATGTTGTACAATAGGCATCCTTTGTTGTTGCTTATTATTGTAACAAATTTATTCCAAAGTGTAGGCAGACTTACTGGCTGTGCAGCTATTGTCACCAAGGGCTTGTGGTCCGAGCATCAACTTCCTTGCATACACATAAAAGTGAATTTTCTTTCTAAATTCAAATATTAGATCTAGAATTCCTTCTCTGACTGAACACAATTATTTTTTCTATTTCAAGGAAATGCAATGGAATTCTCAGGATCTACTCAAGTATTGTGTTTCAAAATTAAGACTGGATATTTGTCACAATTATCATAGGGGTAACTGATAGCATCGTTATTAGGTGTGTTATTTAATATCCAGAACTCTTGACATTTTGAGGCTTTTGCACTTGAGTTGGTAGCATACGGGGAGGCAAATGCTCAAAAAAACCTCCTGCAGAGCCTGAAAGGTTAAACCCTGGGAGGCACATGAAGCTAATGGAGAGCAAAAACTCAATAACCATCCTGCAGCAACAAAAAGCACCTGATGAGCCATCTCTGAGTTTCCTACTCCCCCAAGTAAACAAAATAAGTGTTATTTCCTATGTAGGCTCAAGCTGAGTTTTACACAAGCATTTTACTTGCTACACAGTCAGTCTGTGATATAGTGACAGATTCACCATGACACTTTTATAACTTCCCTCATGATTTACCTTGACAAGCCTCCAGCTAGGAACATTGCACAATTAGCCACAGGAGAGGCAGGGGACACCTTAATCCTCAGACTTGGTGGACAAATATTCTGCTCCAATATGGCAATTACTGTGTTTGAGTTTATTCAGCATTGTCTCAGAAAGTTGTTGTTCAGAATAAATATAGCACAGTAAAGGATATTTTGGGTATAAGCAAAAAAAAAATGTTTATAACTTATAAGCGTTTTTATTGCCATCACTATTCACCAGAGCCAAGTGAATAATTTATTAGGCAAATGTTCTGTTACCAGAATGCCTGCCAATTATTTACTTTCAGATTTAATTGATGAATTTTCTGAGAGTTTTTTTACTTTATGGATTAATCACCAACATTTTGTTGCAAACATTCAATACTAAGTATATGAAATTTCAGCTGCGTAGATTGGCCATGTAAGTCTCATAGTTTTGTTGCGGTTCCCTCGATTGGATTATTATCAGGAGGAGGACTTGAAGAAACCACTAGAGCTTTAATTCTACAAGGAAAGAGAGCAGGAGAGAACTACAATTGCAGAATTTTAGAAAACGTTAAACCCTTTTCCTTTCTTCACACAAACCTGGCATTGTTCCTAGAAAAATGAGGCTATTGTAGGGTGCTCAGTGTAGAAATTAAATTTAATTTCTCATTGCATTCACACATGATAATGATACATGTCCTAGTTGCAAAGGGTGCTCTTAGATCCTTATATGGCTTTTTTAATTGTCTTTTTGCCAAAGCTTTGGTGAGGTTTTTAGAAATTCTGTCCTCCTGCTGTGTACTACCCCCCATCCCCATAGAAACTATATTAACTGACTATGTTTACTAGTTTGTAATTTCCTTTTATCACCACAGTTATTGACACAAAACAATTGCATGTGTGATTGGAGCTACAAAGGGTAGGGTCAGATCCTTATCTATATCATTTAATTGCCTCTGTGCCTGGGCTCTGAGGAAGGATTTTATTAAATCTTTTCCCCTGCTGTGTCATGAATGCCTCATTCCATATAAACTACATCACTTCTAATTTGAATACTTGAGCATGCAAGCTTAAAATTTGCTTTCTGTGAGCAGTTTTGCCATTAAAACTCAGTCGCTTTAACATTCATAGAAAACCAAAGTAAATCAAGCTGAAGTAAATTCAGAGAGGCAGTATATCCTACTTAAAAGTATGTTGGCTTGTGGATCAGAAGCCCTGGTTTCTAGTCTCAGATCTACCACTAGTCTGCTTGGTGACCTTGGAGAAGTCCCTTTGCCTCTTAGTACCTCTGTTTCCCTATCTGTAAAATGGGGGAAGTGATATTTACCTCCTTTGTAAAGCACTTTTGAAAACTACTGATTTAAAACATTAGAGAAGATCTAGATGTTGTTATTATTTAATTCTAAGTGAATACCTACAAAAGATGTGTTTTGATATTAGTCCTGTTCTACTTTTCACTGTTCCCCCTGAGGCCACTTAAATTATACGGAAGTAGAAATTCATACATCTTAACATTGGAACTGTTCTGTTACTTGACAGTGACTTTTCTTATGTATTACAATGCAGGAGAAGGGATAGATGTAAAACAAGATCTCTTCATCAGTGTATCAGACTGCGGTGTTTGCAGAAACAACTGGTCAGCAGGTATTGATCCTGTTAACTTGCGCGGTGAGATAGTTCACTAATGAGAAAGAGGACATAGGATGTGGGCTGAGCAGTCCTGAGGTAGAAACCCTGGGAGGAGCCCAAGTTTCAGAAGAAGTCTTTAGCTAAATTTTACATTATCTTATTGTTAATTTATTTGTTAATAAACCAGACTTCAGAAAAGGGATGAGTTTTTGACTCCACTCATTGTGCAGAGCTTGTTTTAGAGCAGGTTGGAATAGATACATGCTCATAAACAGGTACTGTATTTTTGTGTAAATCAAGCTAATTACACACCAAGGGCAGATTGTGGCTTTAAACTACTGATCACATTGGGGTGGTGTCAAGGCTGGCTTGTTCACAGCTAGCCTACAGGATAGAGCCAGAGTCAGACATCAGGAAGCGGAGTCAGGGGTCAATCCAGGGTCAGGAACTAAGGGCCAGAGTCAAGTCCAAATTAGGGGCCAGGCGTCAGTGTCAGGAGGTAAGGCCGAGATTAGAAGTCAGAAGCAGGAGACAACACTGAATCAGAAACCAGGTATCCAGAACCCAGGAAGTAAAAGCTAAGGTCAGGAATCAGGGGTCAGGAGAACAACGAGGAGTCTGGAGGCACCTTAAAGACTAACAGATATATTTGGGCATAAGCTTTCATGGGTAAAAAACCCACTTCTTCAGATGCATGGAGTGAAAATTACAGATACAGGCATAAATATATATTGGCACACGAAGAGAAGGGAATTACCTTACAAGTGGAGAACCAATGTTGAAGGCCAATTTAGTTAGGGTGGATGTAGTCCACTCCCAATAATTGATGAGGAGGTGTCAATACCAAGAGAGGGAAAATTGCTTTTGTAGTGAGCCAGCCACTCCCAGTCCCTATTCAAGCCCAAATTGATGGTGTTAAGTCTGCAAATGAATTGTAGCTCTGCAGTTTCTCTTTGAAGTCTGTTTTTGAAGTTTTTTTGTTGAAGTATGTCTACTTTTAAATCTGTTATTGAGTGTCCAGGGAGATTGCAGTTTTCTCCTACTGGCTTTTGTATGTTACCATTCCTGATGTCTGATTTGTGTCCATTTATCCTTTTACGTAGAGACTGTCCGGTTTGGCCAATGTACATAGCAGAGGGGCATTGCTAGCACATGATGGCATATATCACATTAGTAGATATGCAAGTGAATGAGCCTCTGATGGTGTGGCTCATGTGGTTGGGTCCTCTGATGGTGTCGCTAGAGTAGATATGGGGACAGAGTAGGCAACAGGATTTGTTACAGGGATTGGTTCCTGGGTTAGTGTTTCTGTGGTGTGGTGTGTAGTTACTGGTGAGTATTTGCTTCAGGCTGGAGGTCTGTCTGTAAGCAAGCATTGGCCTGCCTCCCAAGGCTTGTGAGAGTGGGGGATCGTTTTCCAGGATAGGCTGTAGATTGTTGATGATGCACTGGAGAGGTTTTAGCTGGGGGCTGTACGTGATGGCCAGTGGTGTTCCGTTATTTTCTTGTTGGGCCTGTCCTGTAGTAGGTGATTTCTGGGTACCCATCTCGCTCTGTCAATCTGTTTCCTCACTTCCCCAGGTGGGTATTGTAGTTTTAAGAATGCTTGATAGAGATCTTGTAGGTGTTTGTCTCTGTCTGAGGGATTGGAGCAAAAAAAAAAAAAAGCTTATGCCCAAATAAATCTGTTAGTCATTAAGGTGCCAATGGACTCCTCATTGTTTTTGTGGATACAGACTAACCTGGCTACCCCTCTGTTACCTGGGGTCAGGAGCAGCATGAGGAAGCAGGGTCTGTAGCAACAGCTAGCTGAGGTTCCACCTAGTTGAACAGACAAATTTCCTGTATCTTCCCCAGGCTTAAATAGTATGTCCAGACCAATTGGGAATGTCCTGTCAATTGGGCCCTCTGTGGGCAACAACCTGAGACTCATGACCTGTTAAGTGTTTCTGCTGTTAGGTGGCAGCATGGAAGCAGAAATCCACAAACTCAGGTTCTAGGGCTGCTGCTCCTTACAGGTGGAAAAGCAAGGCATACCCGGGATAGGCCCCTGGCACGTGGGGCGCTCCTGTGAATCAAAACCTTCCCGGACCAAAATATCAAGTTTCAGGCCTCTGCAGATTTTAGTCATGTGACTTCTATTATCATGGGCTTCACTCACCTAAATCCCTTTCCAGCCCTTTGAAAATGAAAGTAGTAATTTTCCTGAGGGTGCAAGAGGGACAAAAATCATCCAGTCCAACAAAGTTAGAGTTATAATCCACTAGGTGGTGCTAGTCTGGCTAGCCACATATTTGGGACTCAGCAGATGGTAGAATTCAGTTTTACTTAATTACAGAATTCAGTCTCTCACTAACTTATTGGCTGTGCAGTCTTAGAAAAAAAAAGTACTGAATTGTATCCCACACAATATCTTACTATCGTATTCTTATCCTTCATTCTGACCCCTTTTTTTTTTTTTTTTTTACATTTTTCCAGTTTATATATGTGGCTAGATTTGTCACAGATCTACTGCACGAAAGAAGGACAATTTTCTTTCAAGAATGTGCTGCAGATTTTGAAATTTTAAGGCAACAAAGCAATGGTCCAAATTCTCCTTACAGTTATAGTGATGAAACTCAACAAGGATGCACTGGCATCCATATGTGGAGAGCTTGGTCAAATGTGGGAGTCTGGAAAGAGGGAGACAGAATGAAGGGATAGATTTGTGTAGTCATTGTGTAGAGATGATGGTTGAAGCCAGGTAAAGTGATAACTTTGCCCAGCAATAAGACAAAGAATGTAAAAAGGAGGGGACCAAGGATGGAGTCTGTAGAATTGTAGACAAGCAGTTTGTTGCTCGTGGTACAAATTCGCTGGAGACCACTCTTTCACACACCAGTGCCCTTTTATTTCCCTGTATTTTCCCACCACCACGTATATACAACTATATACAGTTCAATATCAGTCAGATAGCCCCTTAGGGAACAGCTTGCTCTTACAACTAGTGGGGAGCAACAGGCCCTCACTTTCCTGTTCCCCCCTTCTACTTCCTTCCTGCTAGCTTTATAGGCCTTCCTCTCAGCAGGCTCTCAGGTGATTGCTCTCAGGCTCCTGTAATGAGCCACACCCTGCCAGCTCCAGTCAGTTCCCCTTTATGGGAGCTATGCTAGCAGGTTCTGCGCTAATGGTGCTAGTTCAGTGCCTCTTAGGCCAGCACCCTATTACAAGAATCCACACTGAAAGAGGAAGAGTTGAGGAGAGGACCCACTAAATGAAATGTGGAAGGAGGGTCCCGACAGGTCGGATGCAAGCTGGGAAAGAATGGAATCACAAAAGCTAAGATGGGAAAAGTTATCAAGATAAGCAATGATGTAAACGACAGCTGAGAGTTCAAGGCGGATAAGGACACAGTACAGGGCCCAAGATTTGAATAGGAAAAGGTGATTAGAGACTTTGGCAAGCGTGCTTCCCAGGAAGTGTAGAGGGTAGAAGCCAGATTGGTGAGCATCTAGGATAGAATTGGAAAAGAGGAACTCAAGATGGCAATTGTAGACTATCACTGGAAAAGTACAGCAGTATCTGTGCTCTGAATCAAGAATGCAGCTGGGAGGAGAGCTAAACCTGATGTGTCAGACCTAGTGGCATGGAGCTAATCCAGTGTTCTCTCTGTTTGTGTACAGATACTCAAGTAACCTAGTAATGAGAACTCTCGACGTATGCATATAGTCAACTGCAACACCACTGCCTCATTTCAAACAAAAAGTTACAGCATGGAACTAAAATCTCAGCCTCTCTTTATGACATCTCCTTGTGGGTGACTAGCCATCAGCTCAAGCTCAACATGGCTAAAACAGCCCTTGCGTCACCTCTCCTTTTGCATCCCTTCAGTGGCTCCCCCTTCTCTATTGCATCAGACATAAGTTGCTGGTGTTCATTTTCAAGGCCCTTCACAGTCAATCCCCATCCTATCTATCAATTCTTATTTGCTATTAAGCTGTCAATGTTTGCCTCCAGTTGGCCCATGATTTCAGCCTTTGTTGCCCACGTTACATTTACAAACAAGCACCTTCATGCTTTCTCCCATGCTGCCCCACATGCTTGGGAGGCACTTCCCATAAACATCCACAAAGTTATCTCATTGTCCATCTTCAAATTCCTCCTCAAAACTCTCCTTGATGCCTACAGAAAACTTGACAATGACTAGGGTGCTGGTATGCAGAGACAGTGGCCCACCATGCTGACAAATACTATCCCATTGACATCGGCCTGTCTGTAGGCATCTGTCGTCTCTTGTCTTATACTTAAATTATAAGCTCCTTGGAGCAGGGACCATCTTTTTGTTCTGTTTGTACAGTTCTGAGGACAATGGTCCATGACTAGGGCTCCTAGGCACTACAGTCACACAAATAATAAATAATAAATTACCTAACGAGGAATGGTAATGATTGGTTGAGTCACCTCTAATGTTAGAATGATACTACTTAAAAATGACATAAGCTGAAGAACTGGTTATGGCTATAATTATAACACATTAACAAAAATCAATAATTTTGCAAATTATAGCTTAATTTCTTCAAATATACCTATTTACAGAGTTTTCAATTAGTTTTAACTATATAGAAAGTCACTAACAGACTGTTTGTTAACTAGGGAGGGGGGAAACAGTGACTGCAAAACTAATTGGTTTTGAACACAAATCTAGTTGCCTCATTCATTAAGTGTTGGAAAAAGATTTTTCTCTCGCTTCTTAATACAGGTCGCAATATTTTCTGTTGGTTTTCATTACCCTGAAGACAGATTAAAGTTTAATGCTAATTTTATTATTCTAAAGAACAGCTTGTAGTTCAAAACAATGTTTGCAAGCATGGCAATATTGTGTCCCATTTTACATATACACTACCTGTATCCTGGACAATAAGGTATAAATAAAGCGTTGAGGTCTTCTGGCATGTCATCATGAATTTGCCTACAGTCACAAAGCAAAGTCAATTATACAAATAGGAGTAGAACTCAAAATTCCCATTCCTCTGCCCACCCCTTGCTGTAGTTTAAATTTAAAAGATGGATATTGCCATTCCATTTGCCAGTGAGTTAGATACCAGCTTACCAGCCAGTCTATTTTTACTACAGAAAATGGTAATTCCATAGCGAGTAATACCCTATACTGAAGAAAATATTGTCTGATTCTAAACCGTTAGCTGTGTAATCACCAGAAAGTATGAAATGATGTTTGTAACACAAAAGCAGATTTTTATGCAAAGATGTTTACATGCTTTCTTATGTAAAAATGTTTGGGAATATATATTAATGATTAATGTGTTTTATTTTATTTTACCAATGTTATCTTGCAAGTTCCCAATTCTGTAGCATTAATTTCATCTATTTTATATCTTTCTTCAATCTCATTGCAAGGGATTGGGGGGGGAAATGCCATTAGGAGATTAAAGTGGAGCTGTGTAAAGCAGTTCGTTAAAAATCTAACCCCTGTCACCACCACCTTAGGGATTTGTACAGAAATGAATAGACCAGAACTATGCTTCAGCTCCTGCTAGTAATGCTGTCAACTGCAAGCAGAGCCAAAAAGAGCTCTGCTTTCTCTTTAGCTCTTTTTTATAGTAATTCATGACACAAAGTAGTCACTCAAGGGAAGGCGTGCTGTATTGTGGTTAGAGCAGAGAAGTGGGAATTTTGAGTTCTATTCCCACTTGTATCATTGACTTTGCTTTGTGACTTTGGGCAAGTCAGTAGAGGGTAAGATTTTCAAAAGCACTCAGGAACTCTGTATCCACTGAAGTCAATGGACTGTCATTAGACCTCTGCTGAGCACTCTGAAAAAATCCACCCTTAAATCTCTGTCCTTCAATCTACCCAACTGTAAAATGGAGATAAAACAACATATTTTTCACCCAGCTCCCATGGGCGGCATGTACTTCATTAACTAATTTTGTAACGTACTTTGATTTCCTCAGATGAAAAATGCCACAGAAATGATAAATATTGTTACCTTAAAGGGTCCTTTTCTGTGATTATCTATAACTTGGGTACCATGGGTTTCTAATTTCAACAACAGATGTGACAATTCTCTTTTAAATTACAAAGTATTGTACAGTAATCTGCTTTTATTGAAACTGCCTATATCTCAAGAATCCTTCTGATTATATAACAAATCATGCACATAGCAGGTCTATGAAAAAATAATGTTCTTTTGCCACATCCGGTCCCTCATTTATTTCATCTTGCTTCATCTTGTTTTAAACTTAAACAGTAAATTCTGTGGAGGAAGAAGCTGTCTTTCTTAAGTCTATGCAGTACCTAGAAGAATGTGGCCCTGATGGACCTCTCTGTACTACTGTAATACAAATAAATAAATAATAATGTGCAAAGGAAGAGTATGAGTGGCATGAAAACCAATGGATCAATCTTTCAAGTGAATTTAATACTAGCATGCGTTGCCAATTAACAGAGTGGAGTTTAAAGTCCCATGTTTATCCTCTCCACAAAAAACACAGCAGCACTAGTGCATGCTTCCATGCATTGCCCCATCAATGTGCCTCAATCATGTTCTGGATGAAGGAGTGCTAATAAAGGTGACAGAGAATCAGTCTTTATGTCATTCAATCTGTTTAAGCCTCTCTCCTGGGAATGCTTACAAAGGTGGCAATTAGTGACAATCAGGGTGGTGGTTTTGTCATCTGTGGACAATGACTGGCTTGAGAACACTAATACATTTCACACTGGCCACCGAACAAGCAGGAAGCGGAGACAACTTCTTGTCACCAATAACTTGTTAGAATTAAACCAGTGACCTAGAAATGAAATGTTCTACATCTCTACAAATCCCATAGCCCATTCATTCCCTCAAATGTTTTTCCACTTTTCAGACTCATCTTTGAATAGCTAAACCAACTCCAAAGGGACCTCAAGGAAAAGTGCAATTGCCTGATTTTCTATGTTTTGTCATGCCCTTCCCAATTAGGACTATGCGTGTACTTACACATAAAATTACTATTATAAAAATTTTATTATAAAAATATGTGCTAATGGCTATTGTGAATAGTGATAGGTGGTGACAGAAAATCAGAGACCAATAAATGTATTTAGTAGGTATAAGAAATAATGTTGTATATGGGAATGATGAGACACGGAACACACAAGGTATGTCTACACAGCAACAACAACAAAAAAACTGCGGTTGGCCCACCCTGTAGGGTCCTAAAGCCCAGGCTCCAGCCCGAGCCCAGAAGTCTACACAGCAAAACAGTCCCACAGACCCAAACCCTGCGAGCCTGAGTCAGCTGGCACAGGCCAGCTACAAGTTTTTCTTTGCTGTGTAGATATAGCCACAGTTCTTCAAAAGTGCCCCGGCCAGAGGTCTGGTACTAACACAGTTAAATCAAATGAGACCACAAGGAGGCTAGGCAACCTCATCCTTCATATCAAAGGCAAAGCACTATGCACAATTACTAAATACGAAAGTGGAAGAGACTGTGGTAAATTGTGATAAGTGGTAAGTGACAGAAAGATGGGAGATAGTTGGATTCAATCGATGCACTTGTTAGATATAGCAATTAGTGCTCTATGTAGGAAGGGGGATATACAACAGTTCCTGTATCCCCCAAGCGAGAGCCCTGGCAGTGATGAAATTAATCAAACAAAGGAGACAAAAAATAGGTAAGCACACCCTTTCCAAACAGTAAATATCAAAATACAATTGATTTGAAGGTGCAGTCTACTAAACAAACAATAATGTACAGAGTTTATAAGTTCCTTCTTCCTGAAGCAGGAAGAAACCCAAGTATATTGAATTTAAGTCTGGTACATGTATGTAGACACATATGATACTATTTCTGAGGGGAAAGAGCAGTGACTGCATTTTGAAAGGGCCATGGTCAAGAAGAAAAGGTGATAGCCGGGGAACTCCTTGTGATATTTTGTCTGCATTGTTTGTTTATTTTCTTAATGATAGAATAGAGGAAGGCATTTTTAAGATACAGTTAAAAAAAATTAGAAACAGGCAAGAGTAGAGATTTGGAGGAAGGGAATTCTTCTAGTAAAAACAGAAATTTAAAAAAGATAAGCAATGGGAAACAACAAAATTATTATTAAAATAAAGTTATCCCCCACCCATTTAATTCAGTCTGATTTATCAAGGTATGTGCTATTATGTAGCAAGGTGATCTCCCCTGTCCTCCCTTCTATTGTTTGTTAAACTCACTTAGTTATGTCTTGTTATAAAATCTTCTAGCCAAGGACTGTATAGCATAATATGTTTATACAGTGCTTAGCACAATGAGGCTATGATTCTGACTGGGGCTTGTAGGCATCAAAGAAAGAAAAATGAAAAAAATTACTATTTCTTGTGGAAGAGAAGAAAGGAAAAGTTTTACGTGTTCTAAAATTTCCTAGGCCTGCTTAGCTCCTTCTCTTTCTTTGTCTCTATAAATGCTCCTCTATCCACTTCCTGAGAGAATCAAAGCAATCAAACCCATGATTTGTTACAGCTGTGTTTATCAATTGGTGTAGGTGCCTCCGTTTTTCTATTAATTGTTTTTTTCCTGTGCTTCTTCTCTACAGGCTGGGCTCACTGTTGCTGCACAGGACTGTCTGAGTCATGGTTGTGCTGCTCTGATAAAGGCCCTGATCAAAACTCATTGAAGTTAATGAGAATTTTTCTATTCACTTCAGCCGTCTTTGAATAAGCCTTAAATTCAGGTCTCCTTGCTAGGTCTTTGCTTTATTGTCATATTTAGGGTTGGCAGAATTTGATTTTTTTATATAATTTTGATTAATAATAATGTTTTATTTTTAAACATTTTTTCTATTTGTTTCTATTTAAATTTTCACAGTTGCAGGAAATTAGGTGAGAGGGTCCGACATTGTGATTCAAAAAGTTAAAGCTTTATAAGCATAGAAACACAAATTGTCAACAGCACATGTCAAAATATATGAAGGAAATAGCCTCAAATCCAACTCTTACTTTGCCTATCTGTGAATTTTGATTATTATTGATGGAAATATGTTTTAATCAGTTTTTGTGTACACGGTGAAATCAGCATTTACCAACATTTACTGATGAAAACTTAATCTTTCCAAGCTTAATTATATTGCAGCTGGTCTGCTCCTGTTACTGTTGTTGGATGTAGTTGTGGCTGGTGTTTTACTGACAGTCATGGTACAAATCATCATCTAGTACATCATGGTGTTTATTCCATGCATTACGCTTGGTTCACATGTCTCTGCCAGTGACATTGTGCTTTGTGTACAATACTAGGGTTGCATGTTTCATGCAGTTCCATACACCTACCTCTGTTACCTAAAACATGATATTGCCATTCCACACTGGAGTTGATTTCATTTCACTGTTTCAAACACTATGGATCTATAGCAAGCATGAAATGTCTGAGTGAAGCAGGGCTCTGGCTCAAAGACAGCTGGCTCAGACTCAGTTCTAGTAAGATGGTTGGCCAAGAAACCAGCTCTGAAGAACAGTCGGGGGCTTACCCTGCCAGATGCACAATTTTTTAATTCTGGGACTTGGAAAGACTAGACATCTGTGCTTGTGTTGTCAAACTGATGCAGCAGCAGCCGCCCAGCCTCTGAACAAACTAGGAGTAGTGGGAAACAGAAGTGGCTAAACCATGACAAGGAGCGAATTGGCCATGGCTTTGTTCTTTTGGTCACTTCAACCCTCTTTTTTAATTAAATCTTTAGTCTCCTTTAAGGAACTAATGGCATTGTCATGGTTTTGCTCTGTTTGTTGAAGGGTACCTTTTTATCTGTTTGTTTTCCAAGAAGAGAAATAAAGTACAGAGATACTGTATGGCTAATCAGCCGGTGATTATAAGCTAATTCCATCCAGCAGAACCCCAGGCAACTAAAAGATCTGGATGGCTGGAATCCAAAGATGTAAAATATAGTTCTGGAAAGAACTAACTCATTGGAATTCCAGAAAGTTTAACTCAGGGAAGCAGAAAAGTTAAAATAACTTCCTTTTTGGGGGGGAGATCATTTGTCTGTTATTGCACAGACAATATTTAAGGAGATCAAAAGTACAGATTTCACTAATTTTTTAAAACTTCATTTCATAAAATTCTATCTACAATCTTTTTACAATCTTTTTACCTGTCAATTTTGTGTTTGATATGTATTTCTGTTTCTCATATTTTGTTCTTGTGTCACAGTGAACCTAGCTTCCTTATCTTTTCTTTAACACTTTTTAATTGATTTTGAGTTTTCACCTCCAAAGGGATGTGCTGTTTTGTATTGATCTTTACTTCCTCCCTTGTGGTGATAATCATGGTGTTGTCATAGCTTGTTTTCCCCTCTGTTGTTTCTGTCATTTATAGTAGATGTAATTACAGTTTGCTTCGCATTGATCACAAAAGAGATTTTTGTTTTCTAAAACTAAGAGGCTGGGGGGGGTGTTAATTATACAAAGAAACAAGAGTAGATTGTACAGAAAATCATAATTTAAACATTTATTTTGATTGAATAGTCCAAATTCATTGCCATTTGCATTGTTAAAGAATCTGTCTATGGAACTTTAGAATAAGAAGTCAGGTTCATAGATTTAGAATCCATCAGGCAATGGAATCCTCATGGCTAGACCCTTCTATCCAGGCTGAAGATAAAGGGACTCTATACAGGCATAAGGGTCTTTCTGCATGGACTGATGCCTTCGTCCAGGATGATTGAAGAAGTTATATTTAAAACAAACTTTTTCCACCGTGTACATTGTTTTCTTATATACAATCATTACCACCATCTTCAGCAAACAGGAAACTGTGCAGCTTGCAGTTAATGGTTGTCAGCTCCCTCTGGAAAGAAAGGTTAGGCAAACTGCTCGTGCTTCATTGTTATCTGGTGATTTGAATGTTAAAGTCTTATCCATATTTAAATGAGCTGCAATGTACACTTTAAAACATGTACATATATTGATAATTATACACACATATATACATATGTTAATGTGGGTGTGCAATAAAATAGCTTTGACATGCCAAATGATTTAAATATAGTAGCTTATATCGTATATAAAGTATACTTTGTTTTTCCATCTGGGTAATTAGAGTCAGGCTGATAATCCATTAAAATAGTCCATATGATAGAGCATATTTCTGTTTGTTTCTGATGCTAACTTTGTCAAGGAAATATTATTTGAAAAAGTGCAATTCTTTTATATACCCTCATTTTCTTTATTTAAATGGCAGAAATTATTACTATTAGTATTAGAGCTACGTATGAAAAGTAGTATATACAAGCTAGGTAATAGGACTAGCAGTAATAAGTTCTAAAGTCATATCACGCCACATAGTATGACTGGTTTGGAACAAGTATATGAAGCACTGTGGACAAACGGAAAACCACCTTGTGATGTCATGCTAATATGTTACTTATTAACAGATTTAAAAAAAAAAAAAACTAGCTTGAGCTGGATTCACGGGAAGAATGCACTTCCTACCGCAGTGAAAGGCTGAGCTTTCAAAGGATCACTTTGGAGAGCAGCAATTTGTGCTGAATTTGTTGAATTCTGCAGTTAATTCCCTTAAAATGGTGAGAAAAAGGCATTCCTTGGATGAGACTGTTTTTCATTATGAGAATCAGAACAGCTTCCGAAAGCCCAGTGATGATTCTCCACTCAGCCTTACAGATAGCATCGGATCAGTGTTTATGAGGTAAGCTCAGTATGGTTCAAACTCTGATTGAGCATTCTGAACCTATTTTATATCTGGAGCGAGAGTAGCAGCAGAAGAGTGGGATGGCACCAGAACACCTACACTGCTGGAAACCCTAAAAAGAAGTTTAATTTGTGAAGGCAAAGCACACAGTGATAACGATTACAGTTGGATTAGTGACTGCACTTAGTATAAAGAACAGGAGTACTTGTGGCACCTTAGAGACTAACAAATTTATTTGGGCTAAAACCCACTTCATCGGATGCATGCAGAGGAAAATAGTCGAAAGATATATATACACAGAGAACATGAAAAAATGGGTGTTGCCATACCAACTCTAATGAGACTAATCAATTAAGGTGGGCTATTATCAGCAGGAGAAAAAAACACTTTTGTAGTGATAATCAGGATGGCCCATTTCAAACAGTTGACAAGAAGGTGTAAGTAACAGGAGGGGAAAAATTAGTATGGGGAAATAGTTTTTACTTTGTGTAATGACCCATCCACTCCCAGTCTTTATTCAAGCCTAATTTAATGGTGCACTTGGTATGCAGGAGTTAGTCTGAAGGGAGCCATGTGGGGGAATTTATGGGAGAGTACAAGATTTATGAGACTACAGTTCCTTATTTTTGTACAGCAATAATAAGAATAATTAAAAATAATAAGTAGGACTTTGAATTTGTATAGCATTGTCCATCTGAGGATTTCAAAGCTCTTTGCAGTCATTAAGTCTCATGCCAACCCAGTGAGGGGGCAAGTATTATTTAGAAAGTAAAAGTGGATTTGAATACAAAGTGGATTTAAAGCAGGGAAGTAGGTCAAATATTTTCTCAAGCATTATGGCCTGTGGGCAACTTTATAGTGCTTGTTAAATTGAGTTTTAAGAGGGATTCTACCATAATAGCAAAAAGTGTTTGTGTGATATGAAATTTCATAAAGGCTCTCTAGTAAAATGTTCTGTTGGAAAAGCTCATATTCTAAGTGCCAAATCCAGCTCCTCCTCGGCAGTCACAGAGGTCTCCCAAGCAGCACTACCATCAATCACCACACCATCAGTGTGGTTCCATTGGCCATGCAGGGTGGACTGTACAGTGGGTGTACAGTTTCCTGCATGGCATAGCACTCTTCTCTGAGCAGGGGTGGAGTGGGAGGAGCTTACACAAGTGAAGGAAACAGAAAGGGGAAGACCAGAGGGTACACTGCTATGTGGATCCTCTCATCCGCCCCTTCTGTGGGCAGGGGTGCTAGAACAATTTGTATAGTGGGCGTGCTGAGAGCCATTGAACCAAACTGTAAAGCCTATATATGATGGAAACCACTTCAAGCCAGGTGATGTTCCAGCACCTATGTCTGTGGAGGATGGGAACTATGAAAGGGCCTGTGGGCTGAAGTAGCCTCTTTGAATAGCTCTGCCACCACTGTAGCTTGGATGAGAATTTTTCACCACTGTTTGACCCCTGTATCTGCCCAGTTAATTCCCAAATGCTATTAGTAACCACCACAATCTTTTTTGCTAGAAATTGGCAATTGATGTGTTATATAAGCACAGTCACACAGTGCCTCATCAGGAGCACCCTGACCGATCCCTTATGTAACTGTTATTTTGCTACTCAAGAATAAATCTCAATGTGTTAAAATAATTGCAGACCAGGCATCAAAAATATTGTTTACAGTTCAAGTGAAAATTAGTTTGATGGCCTCACCTCACTTCCTGTGAAATATTATTGTTGTTTGTTTTAATGTTTATATCTCCATAATGGCTTTTTTTATCTAACTTGAATATGAGTGAGAGATTGTCTACCAGCCTGAGCACAGGATTGGGAGCCAGGAATTCCTGAGCTAATTAAACATGTCAGAGGCTTCTTTTGTTTCCTTAAACAAGTTAATTAGGGCCTGATTTTCAGATCAACATCCAGTGTTTATTTGTTATACTCACTTCACTACATATACATGTACACCCAGCTAGATACTACGGATGCTCTGGAACCAGTGTAATCAGCCCTTCGAGGGGTAAAGATTCCTGTGCCTCATGTCACTCAAAAAGAACCTCTCCTGCCAAGTGAGGAGTGGCGTGGACAGACCCTGTGGAAACTCAGTCCAATCCTACTCAGTCAGGTGGATGGTGGTGATCATAAAGGCCTTTAATAAAAACATTCCTTTCTAAACAGCAAACACTAGAAAAACATAAACTAACTTAACTACAAAAAAACAGACAACCTAGCAAGAAGCATGTGTAATTCCATGGCATGACCTGGCAGCTGGAGTGAGCACTTATGAACTTGTTTTCGGTATGTGTGTCACAGTTATGACACACTCACCTAAAGGGAGGTGTGTGCTGCTATCCATGAAATAAGGTTTTTAAAAAGACATGCAGGCTTTTTTATTCCAATTAATATTTTCATTACAATCCTGTTTATTTATAGAATATTATCCAGGTGTGAAGATAGACAGACAGACAATTTAATATATTAATGATTGTTCTCAGTCATCATAATTAGTCATGCTTGAGGCTAAAGAGCGACTGTATATTTAAGCTTTTATATACCTCTGCTTTTCTCTTGCTGAAATTGGCACTGTGCAGATGAGTATAAATTTGCAGGAATCTAGGGGGCTATTAACATTTCAGACAGGGGAGCTCATCATTTATCACCATGGCAGCATGTTGCTTCTGACAAAGAGCAGACTTGATTTCAGAAACAGACAGAGGCTATGGAGCTATAACGGAGGCTTCCTTTAGTAGTACAGCATGCACAGCACTGTTTATGGGTCAGGGTTAGCCTGGGATCTGTATCCAAAAAGAGTGTTAACCAGATGCATCTGCAGCACTGTTAGGGTGGATTCATGAAGCTGTCCTGGCTTCAGAGAACCACCTTCCAGCACTCCAGGCCAGAATAACTGGCAACAGCAATGAAGATCTGAATTTCACAGCTGACCTTTATCTCTAAAATCTCTACAGTCAAATCCCCCAAACTTTAGAAAAGTCTCAATCTAGACTCAGATTTGTAGTTTAGGCCAATCCAATGTATCGAATATGTACAAATGAGAATTTTAAGATCATTAGATCAGGGTCCTTATCTTCTCTGGTGTCTGTAAAGCTCCATTTATACCTACTGCATTCTGTATGTATAGTCATCCTTAACAATAATAAAATGATAAAGCAGGAGTAAAAGACCTGTGTATAGCAGATGCTTTCAGTACATCAGGTGTTCGTAAAGGGAAATGGAGGGTTAGCATTGGCCGGTAATGACTGAAGCTAACTGACAGAAAATCTAAAGAGGACTCGAGTGTGGGAAGCAGTGTATCACGGAAAAGATCTGTAGCTGTAATCTTGGCTGTATTCCTGGTGCTGCCCCGTGATTTGCTGTATGGCTTTGGGTAAATCACTTCATTTCTTCACTTGGGATTCCTCATCTGTGAAGTGGAATTAAGAATATTGACTTATCTATTGCACAGGGGTCTAAGTGAGGTTTAGTTACTTAATAGGCATAAAGCAGTTTGAATATGAAAACTACTATGTAGATGTTAAGCATCTTTATTAGGGATCCATAGTTTTAGGTTCTTGTTGCTGAATTTTCTATATTTGTTCAAAATGTGAACTCTCGCTAAACACAAATGAAGTTCTGGTGGTGACAACAGTATCCGTCAGAGACCAGCCCAACCCACTCCGCTGTGTTGCCAAGGCTTCATTCAGATAAACTGAAGCAGTAAAGAGAGGGGTAACTTTTCATCTTAAACATGTGCTATCTTTGCAGCCCAGTTATGACCACTTAAAACATTGTGAACTGTTTCACTGCTCAATAACACACCAAACTTCTCCAGGAGAAGCATTTGTCTTATGTGGCCTGTTATATCTGGGACACATTTCTTACAGGTTCCAAAAGCAAAAAAAACAAACAAAAAAAACCTGCCTCATATGAAATAAATAGTTCAGTAGAACAGTTTATTATCCACTGTCTTCTCTGCTGTAAAAACAAGGAGGAGCTGACTGGACTAGTGCAATTCATTTTCAAAGTTATATTTTTTCCTCGTTCTGAGTTTTTCATTGCACTTTAAGCAATTCAGGGTAGGAACCTCCTTTCCTAGACATCTGGAAAAATCTGGGGATTGCCAAAAACAAATTAATGAATAATATTAGCCTCATCCAATTAAAGTCATCGTAGGGAATTAAACAGGCATGACTGGCTTGGTTGGATGAGGAGACATAAGAAAATAATTTGTGATGAGGATAGGATCCCTTTTATAACAGCAGCATGATCACTACAACGGCAACATGGTCCTAGGTTCTACTCCTGCTTCTGCCACTGAACTGCTGTGTGAACTTGGGTAGGTTTCTGTTTCCTCTCCCATCCTTTGTATGGCATTTTTATTTAGAAATTCTAAGGTCCTTGGGTCAGGGACTGTCTCTAACTATAAATACATACACAGCCTAGCTCAGTGAGGCTCTGACCTGGATTGGAACCTCTAGGCACTACTCTAATACAAAAAAATAAGTAGTAGTAGTAGTAGTAGTAGTAGTAATAGCGGAAAGGAAAAGGTCTTTGGATAAATGAAAGACAGGCAAAAATGGCTGGGTTCCACTGTGATTAAAAGATGAGTTTTTTGAACTTTAGGTATAAAGGCTACAACAATATACACTGAAGACATATTTTTTTCATAATCTACTTTCCTAATTCTTGATTTGATATTTGTAGTCCTCACAGACTAAATTTCCCTCAAGCACTGGGTGACATGATCTGCAAGGACTTAACTAACGTGATTAGAAAGCACTATGGGAGAAATCATGGCCCTACTGAAGTCAATGAGAGCTTTGCTATTGATGTCAATGGGGTCATAATTTCACCTGGTACAAAAATTTACTAGCAGAAGTTTCACTGTTCTGTAAGAGTTGGCTATTATTATTATAATAAAGCTGTCCCCACCCTGTCATTTTGGTAATTATCTCCAAGAAGCCCTCAGGGATCATACTGTATTTGGGCCTGAAATCCAGACACTGCTGAGTTTTACTCACAAGAAGGAACTTTACCAGAAGGAAGAGTGGATACTGCATTGATATTTGTATTCACCAAGAGAAACAGCAGACAGTTTGAGGAGAGCACCTCTTCTGACATGCCTCATAAAAGAAGGAAGGACCAGCCCATAGGTAATGATGATGATGAAAGGAGTCATAACATCCAAGAGGACATCAGAGAGATGGAGGGAATTAATATTTTTGTAGTGTGGGATCATCACATGAACTGGAGCAATATT
Source organism: Trachemys scripta elegans (assembly GCF_013100865.1). Taxonomy (NCBI): domain Eukaryota; kingdom Metazoa; phylum Chordata; order Testudines; family Emydidae; genus Trachemys; species Trachemys scripta. Next base: position 75,523,042 of record NC_048303.1, read on the forward strand.
TTTTAATAAGCGGAAGTGGAGGAGCTGTGGAAAAAAAGATTACATGCAATTCATGCTTGTTAAGCATGACTGTGAAGAAAGGAATTCAATACAACTATACCAGATATGTGAACTTGGCTGAGCCTGTAGCAAAAACTGTGCTGCGATTTACCCCACTTTCAGGATAAAAGTCTCTCTATCACTCCATACTGGGTGAATGTGATTAAACTGCTATTCAGCCACTTGTGTTAGATGAGTTTGTTTACATCCTGCCACAAAGCTGTCCCAACATACTGTGGAGGTTCAAATAAATAATATGAACATCAGTTCAATCCTTCCTACTAAACTCAGTTGTTCCTCCCTTAGGATTACTCAGAGGCCACTCACACCTCTATTATGTCCAGGGTATTAACATGCTGCACTTGCTACAGTAAATCAATAGGGAATCAATTAGCATCTCTCTGCAGGGTTCCCCTGTCTGGTAGGTAATAGGGTGGGTCAAAAGAAGAATCCAACTAACCTGTTGTAATGCTGATGATATTTAATGGGCAAGGCATACTATACAAGTAGTCTGAGTGTTTATATAATGGATAACAATGCTGTACTGATCCTTACCAGAGGATGGATGTGGCATATGATATGCCTGTGGGTCCTTTGGAGAGGAAGTGCTGATGATATGGGTGTGAGGTTTTGATTGTGTGTTATCACTGTGAGAAGGCACTTGCCTGGTGGCATGGCCTGTGGGATTAATTTTATGCACATTTCCACTTGTGGATAATAGTGTTTGTCTCATAGTCCTACCTGCTGACTTCTTATAGCAATCTACTGGAAACAGCTCAGGTCACGTATACTGACTATGAGTGTGTGCATAGTTGATTTACTTTGTGCCCTTTGTACATATTTTGTATGCTAAATGACTTGCAGATATTTCACAACCCTTCACTGACTTGCTTGTATGACAAATAGGAGTGGCTCTTTAGCATGTGTGATAGAATTAGAAGTCGTGCTGCTGTTTCAACATCTTTCCACATGTCTGCATTACGGGTCTCTTGCCAGCACAATTTTTGTATCTGTGTGGTTGTGGTTAGAGCCTGCCCATGTCTCACATGTGTAAAGCTTAGTGAAAAGTCTTTATCTAATCTTATCTTTGTCATTGAAATGACCCTGATAGGATACTTCACAGAATTCTACTATAGATTCATAGATTCAAAGGTCAGAAGGGACCGTCATGATCATCTGGTCTGACCTCTTGCACATTGCAGGCCATAGAACCTCACCCCCCACCCCCGACCCCGCCTCCTGTAATAGACCCATAAACTCTGGCTGAGTTACTGAAGTCCTCAAAACATGATTTAAAGACTTCAAGTTACAGAGAATCCATACATGGAAGAGGGCATAGCATATGACTATATATGTGGCCTTATGACCCAGGAGTTCCTGGGTTCAGGTCCTGCCCCAAGCATAATTTGGTGATCATATTGCTTCTCTGTCTGGCTTTAAGCATCTTACTTTGAAGTTGCTTACAGGTCACTGCTTGTTTATCCATGGCTTTTCTAAGTGGATGTTGGTGTGTGCTATACAACCAAAAAAATATGGCTCTGTTCTTAATGATTGGTCTGTGTTTGCCTTACACTTTCCAGGCATCATGACTTTACCTTGGCTCTTGGTGTTTAGTGCTAGACAAATTCTTCTGCAAAGTTTCATGGCAGTGTTATGTAGGACTCTGGCCACTTCTGTATTGTGACATTGGCAGTTGGCCACACACACACACCCCTATCTTTATGCACTGTATTCATTGTGGTTCTCCACTAGTCAGTTTTAGCATTTTCTTACCTATTTGTTGCATACCCCAAAATTTTCCTGCCTTGAACACTTCTATTCAGTTTTGCACAACTCTTGGCTGTGTCTGTGTACTGTATATCATGTTTCACCTTTGCTATGGATGGCAATGGCACACACAACAGTGGACCTGTGCAAACAACTATTAACACAACATTAATATTTGTTTGCACAGGGTCCACTATTTTCCTCCCTTGGAATCCAGAAGTGAGTGAGGGACATACTTAGCAAACGACTATCAGTTTTTCCTTTACGTAATCCAAATACTAATTGTTCTTATATTGTACCTAACAATTTAACAGGGATGAGCAGAAGACAGGATGGTTTTGGTTTTGTAAGACCTCATTGTTTTGGTTTTGCAAAACATCATCAGCCTGGTTTTGCTTTCTCAAAACTAATGGTCAGTGACATATAAAAAACACATATGAAAGCATGCAGTGAACCCTCATAGCTGCAAAAATATGAGCATTTAAAATAGCACCTCCTTACTGCAATAATCTACCTGCCAGGAGTTTGGGAAAAATTGAACCTGGGTCCGAACTACCTATGTGCTTTCGGGCCAATTCACAGAGATCACTTTATCCATCATTGTGATGGAGACCCCTGCTGAGGTGGATGCATGTCAGTGACTCATGATTCTTTGGGACTAAGTTCCTAGCCCCCAAAGAGGACTGAAAAGGCATCCTGTGAGCACGTGCGGCTCTCTGCACTACTGTGTACTTCAGGATAAGGAGTATTAAGAACTGGAGGCTTCTTCTTCCCTGGACTGCATTATCTGGTGCTGCTGTGCTGAAGATGCTGCCAGCCCTTCCCTCGCCTGACTGTGCTATATAGTGCTGCCCTGAAGTTTTACTTTTTCTCTTCTCTCCGGGGAAGGTAAAAGAGGCCACTTCTGTGGAGGCTTTTTATTTCTTTAAAGAAATAACCCCATCTGTTAAATCCCCTCCTTCAAGCCCCATTCACCATTCATTAGTAGCTGCCAGTGTAGAAAAGAAATCCTAGTTTAAATTGTCTTGGGTGCGGAGGGAGCTCCAAAAGCTGCTACACTATTGACTATAATGTTGCATCTTTCTATTTTCTGAGACTGATGTAACTACTTGTAATTCAAGTTTATATATGAAGGTGCACAATGATAATGTGTATTTCCCTCTCAAACATCAACCTTCTTTTAAAAGAGGAAAAGAAAATACATCAGCTACTCACATGGTCCCCAATACCATAGTATCCGAATGCCTCACAGAATAAATTTATGGAAGACTCACATCACTCCTGTGAGGTAGAGACATGCCCATTTTACAGGTGAGGCCCAGATCCACAAAGAGATTTAGGTGCCATTGAGATCCACAAAAACCTCACTCTTCTGCCTCCTAGACTCACTCAGTGCCTAAATTTTTGCTGTAAAAGTCTTCTAAAGTGCCTAATTTCTGCCTTGGGCATCTGACACTACATTGGCAGTGATGCCCAAGACCAATCTCACACCTAAGCCCCAGTGCAATCCTCCTGACACTACAAAAGTTGGATAAGGGACACGAGGTCCCGGGGGGGCAGTCAAGGGACAGGGAGTAGGGGGTGTTTGGACAGGCGTGGGAGTCCCAGGGGACCTGTCAGGGAGTGGGGATGTGGATAGGGGTCAGGACAGTCAGGGGACAGGGAGCAGAGAGGGTTGGATGGGGGTGGGGCCCCAAGGGAGGCGGTTAGGGGCAGGGGTCCCAGGAGGGGGCGGTCAGGGGACAAGGAGCAGGGGGGATTGGATGGGTGGGAGCTTCTGAGGGGGGCAGTCAGGGGGTGGGAAGTGGGAGCGGGCAGATGGGGGTGGGGGCCAGGCTGTTTGGGGAGGGACAGCCTTCCCTACCCAGTCCTCCATACAGTTTTGGAACCCCGATGTGGCCCTCAGGCCAAAAAGTTTGCCCACCCTGATGTAACATGTTTGATTTTGACAAAACTGAATTTTCCAGCAGAAAACTGTTCCTTTGAAAGTGTTTTGACCAACTCTAGTTATGAATTCTCCAGCTTTTACAATCTAGATTTTGTAATAGTGACTGTGGTATCTGAATGATACTAGAAAGAAGATGACCTGTGCTGGGATGGTCAATAACATTATTCTAGTCACCACCTAACATGGTAGGATCTCTTTCAGAAATCAGAATTTTTTCAGTGTAAAGGAAGGGGGAAAAAAGACCAGTGTGGATCTAATATTTCAGATACAAAATTAAAGTATAATAAATACAGATTAGTCTTTGCAGCACTATACATAGCAAATCTATCTGAAACATTCAGAATATCTTATAGTTCACCTTCTTTTAAGTGCATGTAGGGCTGAGGAAATATGAGGCCACATTTTGGGGATAGGTGCTTATTTATAGTATTATTAATATTTATATCATATGCTTAAAGCAATATTAATTCAGTTTTGTTTAAATGGAAACAAACTGGACCATTAGAGGGAGCTGTTCAGTGTGGCTTTCATCTAGCACAGTGGTTCTCAACCAGGGATATGTGTACCCCTGGGGGTACGCAGAGGTCTTCCAGGGGGTACATCAACTACTCTAGATATTTGCCTAGTTTTACAACGGTCCACATAAAAAGCACTAGTGAAGTCTGCGCAAATTAAAATTTTATATCATGACTTATTTACACTGCTCTATATACTATACAGTGAATTGTAAGCACAATATTTATATTCCAATTGATTTATTTTATAATTATATGGTAAAATGTGAAAGTAAGCAATTTTTTAGTAATAATGTGCTGTGACACTTTTGTATTTTTATGTCTGATTTTGTAAGCAAGTAGTTTTTAAGTGAGGTGAAACTTGGGGATAACGCAAGACAAAGCAGACTCCTGAAAGGGATACAGTAGTCTGGAAAGGTTGAGAGCACACTGATCCAGCAGCGCTACACCAACACTCTGGGAAGAAAGGAGGGGAAAAACCAAAAATAGCAGGGGTGTCAGGCCAGGGACCTTACACCTCTCATTATCTTTTATTCATACATCTCACATCCTTCCTATATCCCAATCTTGTTTGCCACCCTTTGCTGTGTTGTATCCAGATTAGGCCCTGATCATGTAAGTTGGTCTAGTAGATCCAGTTTCAGGATCAAGACCTTAGACTGTAGACTCCTTGGAGCAGGTACACATCTTTGTTATTTGTTTGTAAGGCATCTTGGCACAGTAGATGTGAAATAGCCATGAACTATCCTTTATAATACAATGATATCTATGTTTTCCAAGAGTACTTTTTAAAAGCTATGTAATTACAATTAGACACATTAGGATATGGACTTTTACATAATAACAGCAGGTCTCTGTTGCTGACAGCAGTTGATCTTCACATAGCTTCCTTACTGCACCTATTATACAGGGGCAATTACAAATGCATAACAACACAAGCTCCACTGTGCCTTCTTCTTTATGGCAGAAGATTTGCCACAATCTCAAAATAAAAGCCACATTAGCACCTGCACATCCAATAGCTTAACATATTCTTATATAACTGTGTCATTGTGATCAAAGACCATACTACATACCTTACTATAGAATGTATTTGTTGCACCAACCATTCCCTGACAAGACCTGGTCACAGATTTTCTATTCTGAATCAAAAATGTATATATAAATAGTCTGGTGCCTGAATTTATTATTTTCAATTCTAGATTTTACGTTTTCTTTGTAATGAAAAGGCATTGTGTGAAGACTGTGTCACACAGCATTTTGTCCATGAAATGTTGTGCATTGAGAATTTGCCAAGACCCGTTTACTGAGTAAGATGATGTGCCATGGAACAAAGTGCTACCACCTATTTGTGAGCAGAGATTGGGGATACATTTTCCAATCTCTAGTTTGTAGATAGTAGTTTATCTGAGCACAAGCATCTTGTTCAGCTTGTGCCTAATTTTGAAGCTGTAGCCCACAGAGGCTTGGGTTTCTTGAAAAATTATGATTTGCTAGAGAGTCACTTTTAATTAATTTAGACATGAGAACTAAGTTAGTTTCAAGCAGCTACAAACTAACCTCTAAGGAAACATAAACAGATTTTTAAAATATGCAAGCATTGTAATTAGTATCTCCCCATTAAATCATTTCCAAGCTATTCTCTTTCCCCCACCACACATACAAAAATCACAACAGATAGGCATTATGCAAAGAGCACCGCATATACATTCAGGTTAGATGGCTAATTTTAGGCTAAGAAAAATCTAATGTACGTATATTGGCACCTATGACTATGATATTTGAGCATTTCAATCTTCAACTTATCTATACTCACATGCCCCTGTGACTTAGGGAAGTATTGTTATCCCCATTTTAGAGATGGGGATTTGAAGCACAGAGACAAAGGGGCAGATTTTTAAAAGCGACTTGCCCAAATCTGTGGCAGAACAGGGTCTAGGTTTTCTCAATTAAAAATGAATGCCCTAACCACTGGACCATTCTTTCTAGAAAATAAGTGTAAGTTTTCCACCAGAGAGAAAGCAGAGTACATCCCTCATTCTAAGTCTATGCTCCTTAAACCTAACTGTTTCACAGTCCTGGTTGACAAACCTCTCCCATTTAAAGATTCTGTACATAGAAAGCTACATAGCTGCATACAACATGGACAACTCTTAGGGTACAGCTACACTACATACCCACCATAGCTCTGATTGAGCTAGTGTGCTAAACATAGTGTAGCTGTGGCAGCACAAGTAACAGTAGTGGCAAGCTGCCCTGAGTAGTATCCATCTGAGACCAAAGGCACATAGTCAGGACAAGTAGCCGCTCACTTCTGTGGCTATACTCTATTATTAGCATGCTAGGTTGACCAGAACTAGTGCGGGTAGGTCTTCTTGAGCAGAGAATCACACCCCCAGCTCAACATGTAAACAGACCTTCAGAAGAATGAAGGTTACAGTTGTCTAAGTATTGGAAGGTCGGGCCAAGTTCACAGCTGATGTAAGTCAGCATAGCTCCATTGACATCAGTGAAGATACACCAATGTATACAAATCAGGAATCTTGCCATGGATTTTTAATCTGGTCTTTAGAGTCTCCAGAATTAGCTTTGAAATTTCAACAAAACAGCAGGTTCTCTCACTAGATTTCTGGAACTTCCTGCTTCCATTTGGCCTCAGAATACTCTAAGAATAGTATCTCTCTAGGTATGTTGGCACTTTCACTTCTGATTCCAGATGTGCTGATCCATACAGACATTTAAAATAATTCCAGAGGCAGGGTATTAACCAGGGCCACCAATTTTCAGACTTGGGTGCCTAAAATAAAGTAATGTTATGTTGCAACCTTCCAGAAAGAGTATTTTATGTAACTTCTCTTTGTGTATGCCATGAACATAACAACCTAAACTACACACATGCACAAAGCCTGTTGGGCTGCAGCCTGGGCTTGTAGCCATTGCTGTAGGGCGGCAGCAGACTTGGACTACCACTGCTGAGTTCCTCTTGCCACTGTACAACATGTTCCATTTTATCTCTAATGTAGGGTGTGCCAATAATCCCACTCCAATTACCACATATAAGCAGGTAAAATCCCCACCTTACTCTGAACAATCTAAACACACTGGCTATAGGCTAAAGGTTACCCCTTCACATATTTGTCTTTATTTTAAAATTAAATTAAACAACAAATCAGCTACAAAATCTACCCTAAACTTCATCCTATTCTTTCTCCACAAGTATAGCTACTCATAAATTGATTTTCCTCCCCCAAGCTTCTTTGTTTCCTCTCTGCTCAGAGAGGCACCTGCCCTTTTAATTCTCCTGGATTAGAGTCAATGAGCTTCACCTGGTCTGGCTAGCAACATGAGATTGCAACAGAAACCTTGCATCTCCCTGCAGAATCCTAGAGCTCATTCTGTCCCAGCAAGTGTGAACTCTGTAACAACTTCATAGTATACTTAGTATATATAGTTATACATAGTATACTTCATAGACTAATACTTAGTACTGCCATGAGTGCAAGGGACTGGACTAGATAACCTCTCAAGGCCTCTTCCAGTCCTGTGATTCTATTACAGAAACTATTTTATTTTACTAGATTAATAAATATTTAATAATAACAATACTCAGTACTTTCATAGTACTTTACATTTCCAACTGTTGTATAAATACTAACTAATGAATGAATCTTCACAACAACTCTGGTGATTGGTTAGCATTATTATCCACATTTTAAAGACAAGAAAAATAAGGCACTAACTGAGGTTAAGTGACTTTTTTTCAAGGCCAGTCAGCAAGGGGTCTGATCTTGCAGCTCACTTGAGCTGTCTTGTTGAAATCAGAGAGAGAAGGTGGATGAGGTAATATCTTTTACTGGACCAACTTCTGTCTAGTAAAAGATATCACCTCACCCACCTTGTGTCTCTAATATCCTGGGACCGACATAGCTACAACTACACTGCATACAATAATTGTTGAAATCGGTAAGAATACTCAGGTGAGGGTGACCTTCAGGAAAGGGTACCAAGTCACAGCAGAATATACATATTTCTTTACACTGTCTGTTACTCCTGGAGATATGGGGCAAAATCAATAATAGCTATATGTAATGGCTAGAAATTTAGGCCCCAGTCCTTAACACAGACATATTTAATTTTAAGTATTTGCAGGACCAGGGTTTTATATAGGCACTTGGGAATTGTTATATTGGATCAGACCTGTGGTCCATCTAATCCAGTATCTTTTCTCCAAGAGTAGACAGTACCAGATGCTTCAGAGGAAGCTATAAGAAACCCTGCAGTAGGCTTCACCCATCATCAGACAAAATTCAGCTGAGAATTCTATTGGTACTACATAAAGAAGAAAATCTGAAATACATACAAATGTCCAGATCCTACTTTGGGATCTACTAGCAAAGACCTCTTCTTCTGTGTGGCGTCTTGATGACTCTACTGGATTGGGGGTGGTGATTTTGATACAGACTTAAACATGTATTTATACCATACATTTTAAATGTCTTGAAAATGGGCCAGTTTTGTAGGGTTTTTTTATTTTATTTTAGTCCTTATAATATACATGTAAATAGATATACAATCCACACCTTTAAACTGATGGTATTTTATGTAAAGAAACTATATATCTTTTCTACCTGGGCCTATTACCCATTATGAAATACAATCAGAGATCTGGAATATTTTTGATACTCTCATTTATATTTCATTGGTACCATGCAGAGGCCCCTGTGTGAGATGCTGCCATTTAATATTTCTCTCTGCTTGCAAATTCAGCAGCATCCTGCTGAGTACAAGTGGGGGGTCTGACATTAGATCCTACTGTATATTTGTTGCATGATGTTAGATGGTTTCTTGGGGCTGCCATGCCAACCTAGGGTGTTGCTAGACAGAGGCAGAAAAAGATTTATCTGAGCCAGCATAGGTGAAAACATCAGTTTTAGTGAATTATTCTAGTGATTAGTGAGTTATCCTAATATAGAGGGTTCACACCGCTGGCACCTAGGTAGACTTCTTCAGGGCAATGCCTATATTAACAGTCATGGGTAAATCTTGAGACATAAACCTGGAAGGTGCTGAGTGTCTCATGAGAAGTGCCCAAAATTTCCATGTTTGCTTATGTTAGAAATATCAGGAATGTAGAGTTTGATCTTTCTTGGATTTGCAGGAGGACCTTAGGAGGTCTCAGATATGTTTATTGTGAGATCTAAAATGCTAATTGAAGGGGCAAAGGTGTTGGACTTCAACAGAGGCTTCCTTTATCCAAAATGTGAATTAGTCATTGAAGTGAAATATGTTCAAATTAAAAAAAAAAAACAATGAATTTTAAACATTCTGCTTTCCCTTCCTCAACTTTTACTCTCTTGATCATCCTCCATTGTCATCAATGGAAGATTTGCCATTGACCTAATGGGAGCGGGATCAAGCCCCTAGCCTTTGTGATGTCATCATTGCACTCATTCTCCAGACACCATAAAAACTTTCAGTCTAGAGAGACCTGAGTTTCTAATGTAGAAGCAGGAAAATACAAAACCCATCCCCTCAGGCCTTCTTTAGGCACCAAAAAGTGCCTTTTTTTCCACCTGTAAAGAACCTGTCTCTTTTTGTAAGTGTAGATTGAAGTTGAAGAACACTGGGACAAACAGTAACCCCACTCCTTACCTCTTCCTCCCACCCCCTATTATTATTATGATGTAGTTTACTGCCTAATGGCTGACTGCCACCCTCCATGATGTATAAGTATATAAGCCTGATTCTGCAACTTGTTGCATATGGGAAGACTGTTGTACCTATAATTAACACTATTAATTTCAAAAGGGCTCCATGCAGACAGATGCAACAATTTGCAAGATCAGTGGTGTCCTTTGTGATGCACTTTGAGATCCTTCAGGATGAAAAACCACCATAAAATGCAGTAGGTTATTGCTGTTGTTATAAATCAACCTAAGTTTTTACACCACACTTATCACTATGGTATTTCAAATATAAAAATACCTGTCATCATGGCCAACTTGTCGGTCATCCAGGTTGGGACCACTACTCCATGCCTATTGACTGCTCGGAAAATAAACAAAAATTGGCTCGTTGGGGCAGCAAAGGGTTAATGGCATAGCCACTTACGTCTCTTGTCATCGTTGTCATTCCCATATAAAACATTAAATAGACCTTTTGTTTAAGTAATCAGGAGGCAGTACCCGATGAGGCAACATCCTGTTTGAATAATTTAAGTTGTGTAAAAGACCAGCCGCCTGGTGCAATCTAAAAAGACGCGATCATGGTGTGTTGCCTCAGTTCTTTGTCACTGTTATTATATCTTAAGTTATATAAAGTCAGCACTTGTAATTATGTTTAACATCATTAAATCCTATTTTATAGCTTCATTCCAATAAATTTATGGTTTAAAAAGTAAAGCAGCTGTGAATTGTTATCACCGTGTTTTCACCTGCTTGGCTCATTAGTTTCCTCTCCCAGAAAGACTTGTTGAACAGGCTTTCTCCCCGCCTTCCTTCCGCCTACCCCCACCCCCAACTACTGGTGGGGTGGAGAAAAGGATGTCTCTTTTCTTTCTTTCTTCTTTCCTCCTCCTCCCTTTCTCTCTTCTGCCTTCCCTTTACCATTAGGTCCCGCAGATAGGGCCAGTTTAAACTTGCTCAGGTTAGCCAGAGATAAAGAGCTGGGCTTAATTTGCTCTCTGGAGTTTCAAGAGAGAGTTGTGTGACAGGAAGGGAGGGAAAAGCTGGAGTGAGTCTATTTCAATTGTTGGTAGTAAGGGGTAGAGGAGGAGACACACGGATACTCACAGAGCGCTTTCTGCAGACGGTGCTAATGACTGAACAACAGTCTGATGTGGAAGAACTAAAACCTGTAAGGGCTGTCAATAAAAGAGAAAACAAAGGTGTCCTACTCCTGTAAGTATCCGATGTATTGTCTGGAAAGTCTCTACGCCTGTTGCTTGTGGTGTGGGGCTGAGCTGAACTACCTATACAGTATCAAAAGGAAAAAATCCTGTGTACATTTTATGTTGTTTTTTAACTTTTGATACTGGCTGCCTTATGATTCTGCTGTTTTCTTTTACAGCTGTTAACGCTGGAACTTAGTAGAGAGACTACAAAGTTTCAGGAATGCAGGCTCGATATGATCATGTGAAATTAAGAAAATATTTGAACGCCAATTGCGAACTGTTTATAGTACAAATACACGTGACTAGTTTTGTAACTCAAAGACCACGAATAGGGCTGAACAGAACTTGAGTCTGGCTTTCTTTAAAGCTGGGAGACTAGAATGCTATCTGAGGAACATATAAATATCTTGTCCTCGGAGTTCTGTCTGCCAGAATTTATCTTCACGTTTGTATCCAGTGCTTTAACAAAGATTGTATTGTACAAAGTCTAGTCGTTAAAGTAGCAAAGATGTACTATCTCAGATGATTTTAGTTTGTTTTCTAAAAGTTATTTGAATCCCTCCTCTCCCCCAGTTTCAGAACAAGAAATTGGGAAGGTTAAGTTCACCTTCATTCAGAGTAATGGAACTATAATTAGATCCAGCCTAAAAAACCCTCTAAACATCTCGTTGTGAGTTTCCTTGAAAGCACAGGACACTTTATGGAGTGTAATGCTGGTTTGCAGGCAGCATACCATAGTTCTGATTCTGAGTCCCCCGAGAACAGTTTTATACTGGTATAATTCCATTGGCTTTCGACACTGGTGTAAATGATACTAGAATCATTCTCCTCATCTCTAAGTGGAGCTGAAGTGAAAGGTCAGAGTTTCATTTGGTGTAACCGAAATGCTGCTTCCCTTTTCCCTGGTTCCCCTAATTGAGTGGTACTCTGTATTTAAGGGGAGGGAAGGAGTTTTTGATTCCAAAGTTGGGGGTGGTGGAAGTAATAACTGTTGACTAATGGAAAACTGACAGGAAAATCGTATTGTGTAAAGATCAGTAGAGCCCTGCAAATCTGCGTTGTATCCGCGGATGTGGATATCCGCGGACCATGTTTGCAGATCGGATGCAGATACAAACCACGCAGGGCTCTAAAGATCAGTATCTCCAGCTCTGTGATCAGTGTTCACTCTATACTTTAGAGGCCCTGATACCCAGGAACTCATTCAAACTTAAATTTTTCCCTTTTAATCGTTGAAGGTTCTTGTACTCTGTATGGTGAGTGACTTTTTGTATATTGAGCTTACTTTAGAAAGGGGGAAAAGCTTTAAAGATAAAATGGCCATTCCAAATACAACATTAATATGTGAGATTGACTAGAAATGTGTCCTTCCTGAAAGGGTTGGTGTTTCTTTTAAATCATGCCTTCGTGATGCTTCTTTACATAGTTATTTCTTCACTATGGAAAAAATGCTTGTGTTAAAATATCCATGATACAGGTGGGAACAGAAGGCAGAGAAAGATGTTGGTAAAATTTTCAAAAGTGCTTAAGTAACATAGGAAGCTAAGTCCCATTTTCAAAAGTAACTTAGACTCTTCAAGTATCAGGGGGTAGCCGTGTTAGTCTGTATCTACAAAAACAACAAAGAGTCTGGTGGCACCTTAAAGACTAACAGATTTATTTGGGCATGAGCTTTCGTGAGTAAAAACCTCACTCTTCAGTCTCATTGAAAGTCAGTGGCACTAGAATCCAAAGTTACTTAGATTCCTAACTTCCTTAAGCACTTTTGAAAATGTTATCTGAAAGTTTTTTTTTGTTTGTTTTTTGTTTTGTTTTTTTAAACAACAACAAAGGAAGACAGAATGAGTGTGTGTGTGTGTGTGCACTCAGTGACTGCCAGAAGGACTAGAACTTGAGTTCATGTACAAGTTCAATTTTTTATTAACTTTGCATTAGAGATTTCCTCCTAAAAATTTTTCCTTAACACTTACGACAGCATTCCTTCATAAAGAAGAAGAAGAACCCACCTCCACCATCATTTTGGGTACTAGTTGAACATCCCACTACCTCCTCAACATGTTTATGTAATTGCATCTTTTTAAATCCAAAGAACTAATAATATATACACAACACGCTGATCTTTCACTATTTCAACATACCGTATGCTCCTTTATCCCCTCCCTATTTCGTCTTATCCTCACTCTGTTTAGTTCAAGAAAAGATCCTTGTATAGCTTTTTATAGATAAGTAATTTATTACATACATACATCCATGTATAACTGATGATGCAAACCACATGGAGCACTGTCAGTTAAAACTGAACTCCTGTCTGTTTTGCCTGAATATGATAGACCACATGATAGCTCTAATAGAGGAAGTGGTTTGTTTAAGGGTACGTCTATACCCAGCCGCTAGTTCGGCGGCTGGCAATCGAACTTCTGGGTTCGACTTATCGCGTCTTGTCTGGACGCGATAAGTCGAACCCGGAAGTGCTCGCCGTCGACTGCGGTACTCCAGCTCAGCAAGAGGAGTACCGCGGAGTCAACGGGGGAGCCTGCCTGCCACGTGTGGACCGAGGTAAGTTCGAACTAAGGTACTTCGAACTTCAGCTACGTTATTCACGTAGCTGAAGTTGCGTACCTTAGTTCGATTTGGGGGTTTAGTGTAGACCAAGCCCTAGTTTTCTTGGTCAAAATTTTCCGTTGTTGTTCCCTACCAAAAAGTTGTGCAGTGTGCTGTATACTGTTTTAGCTTCTGCTTACTGCCTGACAGATGACTGCATTTCCTGTGTGCTGTATGTATGTAGCTTGTGACCGTACAAACAATCCTTCAAATGTAAAATACTCTTGGGAAGTAGAAAATACTTGATGCATAACTTTGCAATAAAATATTGAAGAAAGATATGACCAGTGTTACTCACACGCCAACCAGAGTACCAGAGTTTAGAGTTCTACCCAAATCAAATATCCAGCTCCAAAGAAACCTGAATTTGGGAGAGTTTGAATTTTGCACCTTAAGGCCTCATCCTTGTTGGAAATTACAGTTCCCAGTTACGCATCACAGATCATGATTAGAGCTGGTCAAAAATTTTCCAACACAACCTTTACCTATCAGAAAATGCTGTTTTTGATGGAATCTGAACAGTGTGCCGACACTTTTTTGATGGAAACCACGTAGGCAAGAAAGCAGGTCATCCTGCCTGGGCTGCCTCTACCCCCTAGGAAGCGCCTGCTTGACACCCCATGACTCCAACTTCCTGGGGAGGTGGGCACCATAGAAAGGTAGCTGTCCATGGAGCTAGGAGAAAGCTGAAAAATTCAGTTCTCCCAAAAGGGAATTTTTCAGAATGTGCCCACCTGTGAAAAAATTTTAAATCTTTGACTTTTCATCTGGAGTTGGGACTAAATTATTTGTCCAACCCACTGAAATTTCTCACAGGAGGATCATTCCATTTTCCGGCCAACTCGAATCTCAGTCCTGTAAACACATTGAAGAGGATGGAGAACATAAAAGGCAGTGATCTCATTTTCTGGAAAGGTGTATACGCTTCAAACACTTGTATCTCTGGTCCAAACAGGTGCGCTCCCAAAATACCCACCACAGTGAAATGCATTGGCAGAAATAACTTGTTCCTGAGGCAATGCTTCAGGAATGAAAGAAGCATGTTCTGCATTTTTCCCCATTCTCATGTGGGGAAGGGAACAACTATGTCCCATACAAATGAAGAGGCAGTTCCCCGAATCACTCTTGAGCTCATAGACTTCCTACAATTGATGCCCCTGACCCTGCATACAGATCCATTTTGGTGGAGCCCTACTAATTTCAATGGTGCTTTTTATGGTGCAAAGGTCTGGTCATGTGGATCTGCTTGTGGGACCTATGTTTGTTAAGCATATAGTTATATTTTTTTGCATAGAATAATATGTGAATTTTAGACTAAATATATACACTTGGACTGCATAATACTACCCTAGGCTGTGTGAGTCTAAATAGAAGATACTTTTGAGATCCTCTTCTAGTTACAGTAGCGCACAAAATCAAGTGCACATGTAGTTTAAATGACACTCCTTTTAAGGATGTTTTGTTTGATTTTTTTACTACAGCAATCTTTTTATTGTTTAAAGCAGAAGTTAGGTGAATTGCTTATCTGATTTCTGAAAACTCTCAGAGCACTAGACAACATATTAAAAAAAAATCAGTATTGTATTAATTGTGGAAGTATGTGACTTTGTGAGTGCAAAGGATGTAAACAAACCCGGCCATCAAAGGGTTTCATGTCACTTGAAACTTTGTAATGTTGTGTTTTTGTAGAAACAAGTAATGCAATCCTTATGACATTAGATCATGTGTTTAAAACACTATCAGACCTGTTTTCTTACACACACACACATTCTCTCTCTCTCTCTCCCTCTCCCATAAGCTTTTCTGGCAAAGCTTCAATTTTAAGAGAAACTGGGTTTCCTGATAGGTGGGATAACACTCTGTGAATCTATATGGTCCTCATTACTATAGTATCTGAACACCCCACAATCTTTAATGTATTTCTCCTCACAACAAACCTATGAGGTAGAGAAGTGCTATTTATCCCTATTTTACAGAGAAGCAACCAAAGCACAAGGACGCTAAGTGATCACACAGGAAGTCTGTGGCAGGACATAGAGCTGAACCCAGATCTCTCAAGTCCCAGGCTAGTGCCCAAACCACTGGACCATTCTGGTGCTTTGCTAAATAATAATTAATCTTACAAATTTCCATATGGTGAAAAGATCTGAATTATTTAAAAAAGGAGTAATTATGTATGCTTGAAAGTCAGGTGGTAGTTATTGTAACTTTTGCTCCTGTAGCTAAAGGCGGGATTTGAGATATGGAAGCTTTGTTTGCTGGGGGTTGGTCTTTTGCTGTTTCTATGAAATGTAACTGTAACTATCTGCCTCCATGCTCAAATATCTGTGCTTGATTCCCACTGACTATGCAATCCAACTGATATTCAAAATCCTCCATCAGGCATTTCCTAGCTTCCTGAGGCAGTGTGCTCACCATGGCCTGTCTCTCCCGTGGCTTGGGAGTTGTCTGTAAGAGAGACCCCCCCCCCCTCCTCCTCGCTCCATGTACCCTAGCCAGTGGTGAGCTGAAGCAGGTTCACAAGAACCGGTTATTAAATTTAGAAGCCGGTGTAGAACCGGTTCCTAAAGGGGCGGGCGGGTGAGCAAACTCCGGTCCGTGGGTCACATCCGGCCCATGGGACTGTCCTGCCCTGCCCGCCTGAGCTCCCAGCTGTGGAGGCTTCCCCCGGCCCCTCCCCCGCTTCTCTCCCCCCCACCCCACCCCCACCAGCGCACCGTGCTGCCAGCACCAGAGCTCTGGGCAGCTCTGCAGCTCCTGCCACTTTGAGCGGTATGGTAAGGGGGTGGGGCTGCGAGCTCCAGTGGCCGCGCAGCATCCCTACACAGCAGCATGGTAAGGGAGCTGGGCGGGGGCTGGGAGGAGAGGTTGGATAAGGGGCAGGGAGCGGTTGGAGGGGGCAGAGGCTCTGGGGGAGGGGCGGGCAGGGGACAGGGAATGGGGAGGGGGTTGGGTAGATGTGGGAGTTCTGGTGGTGGATGGGATCGGGGCAGTCAGGGGACAGGGAGCAGGGCAAATTGGGTAGGGGGTGGAGTCCTGGGGGGCAGTTAGGGTGGGGGGTCTCAGGAGGGGGTGGTCAGGGGACAAGCAGCAGGAGGGAGTTGATGGGTTGCGGGTTCTGAGAGGGGCAGGCTGTAGATTGGGGTTGGAGGGGGGGGAGGGGAGACCGGCATGTGGGGCTTGTACTTGATTGTTTTCTCCATATAAAATTAAATGTGTTTTCCTAGGCTTAGTCTTGGAAATGGCTGAACTATTTTGTCTGAAATTTTCCCAAAAATGAATCAACCTTAGGCAAACACTTGGCATAGAAAATTTCAGCTGAAACAGTTTGCCAAAGCTGTAAGCAAGTGATACCATGGTTTTAAAATGGGAAGTGTTAGGCAATCTTACTAGTAGGTGCTGCTCCCAGCCTTGCCTATAATGCATGCTCTGGACCTGATTTTTCAGAAGTGCTGAGCACCTGCACTTGTCTGACTTCATTTGCAGTTGTGGCTCTTCAGTACTCCTGAAAATTAGGCCATGTAAAATTACCCTGGTTGCCCTGCAGGTCATGTATACTGTCAACACACACAAGTGCAAAGCTGCCTGTCTAAGTCTTACTATGTGATACCTGAAAAAGAGCTCTGTGTAGCTCACAAGCTTGTCTTTCACTAACAGAAGCAGGTCCAATAAGTTATTACATCATCTAGCTTGTCTCTCATACTGTGTATGTCACATACAGGAGCATGAGTTTGTGTAGGCTTTTGCTCTACACCAGCTAACCCCATCGACTAAACTCCTAAAATAACAAGATTCCAAACCTCTTTCGTACCACTGTTACTCTTACACAAATTAAGAAGAATTTTTGCTGGCACCTGTCATGACCCTACTGGTCTTCAAGATGTGTCCCCAGGGTCCCCAGTTGACTGTTGCCCCTCTGCTGCCACCCAGTGACTCGCTACTAATCATCTGAGCAGGAGAGACAATGAAACCTGAAGTGACATCAGGGAGGACTTCTCCAATCAAGTCCTGGGGAACACCATGAATTCTGATTTGTCAGGGCTTCCTATTTAAACCCACAAGAAGTTGTCTCCACAACTGGGCTCTACCTGGCTGTTACGTTGGACCCTGCCTTCTTGCCTGACTCATGAATCCTACTTGCCTGCCTTGCTCCTGATTCATGCTTTGTTCTTGATCCTTGCCCCGGTCTCCGAATCCACCTCTGACCCTTGGCTCGACTCCCTGACTCCAACTCCGACTCCAACCACTAGACTGAGCTGCCCACAGCCCCAACAGCAGCTTTATAATTGGTGCTCTCTTCTAATGTTCAACAGTGGCCAAAGGACCCTCAGAGTGTCAGATCTGCTAGTTGATGCCCAAATATAATAGAATCTTTTCTCTTCCCCACCCCAGCCACACAAACACTTCTATCCTGTAGTTGGAATAGTGGTATATTTCCTTCCTGAGGCTAGAACAGATCCTCATTGTCAACAGGCAGTTACCAAGAGAACCACCCTACTATGCTTAATCAGAGAAGCTATACAAAACTGCTCTCATTTGGAAGCTGCTCTGTCTCTTTTGAAGAATAAATATGTGAACTTTGTACAGCTTCCCAAAGCAGATGTTGCAGTGGGATCTAATACTGTCACCCAGCTGACTCTTCCCACTCTGCACCCCCATGACCAGACAGATGAGTTGACAGGCCCTTGAGGAAGAAAGTATAAATTTCATTTACTATGCAGGCATATGTTACTGCCAGCCCTTATGCTAGAAGAGCTGTTGCTTGGTCTAACAACCTTCAAAGATAAAATCAATATGAAGAAAAATGTCTTAACCAGTATTCTTTGACAACTCCCAAGATACAATTAAGTTCTCTGCCAGAGCTATTTCCTCAAATGCTATATTGCACAAGAAGCTCTGGCTCAGGATGTAGAAGGCAGATAGCCAAGTACAGCAGCTTCTGTCTGCCTCTCTATTTTCCATAGAAAGAAAGCTCTTCAGGGAGCACTAGCTGAGTCAAATGGAGAGAAATACTCAATGTTTTCTCACAAACAAGGTAAAAAGCCAGAGGCCTCTACAGACACCTTGTCCTTTTTCCATTGACAAAACAGTGAGAGAGTCTCACCTGAGGGAAGAAGATACACAGGTGACAATTGCCTGTCTACTTCCAGCCTAGTCCAACCTATAGAACTTTACTATCACCTTATCATAAAATGCTGTGTTGTTGCCTAATGACAGGATGATTATTGTTAGGTTTGCCCTAGAACAAAAGGCTGGAGGCAATGGGGAACAAATATATCTGAATGGAGGACTATCCAGGCCAGGCTGAGGACTCTTGATGGCTTTCCCATATGTATATGAGCATGTGTTTGGGACTGACTGACTGACTAACACCTCCTGGGTGTCCCAGCCTATGATGGAGGCTACAGTGCAAAAATGAAGGCTGCAGTGCAGTTTACAATCAAAATGTTCACGAAACAGCATAGAGTTTGCTGATACACTAATCTGTCACAACCACCTTAGGGTACATCTACACTACAGGGTGGAGTCGATTTAAGATACGCAAATTCAGCTATGTGAATAGCGTAGCTGAATTCGACGTATCGCAGCCGACTTACCCCGTTGTGAGGACGGCGGCAAAATCGACTTCTGCGGCTTTCTGTCGGTGGCGCTTACTACCACCTCCGCTGGTGGAGTAAGAGCGCCGATTTGGGGATCAATTGTCACGTACCAACGGGACGCGATAAATCGATCCCCGAGAGGTCGATTTCTACCCGCTGATTCAGGCGGGTAGTATAGACCTAGCCTTAGAGAGGAAAACTCTACAGAAGGTTTGCTGGTGTGAAAGATGACAATGTGTGGCAATGGTGGAGATGGCTGATACAAATTGTAGCAAGAAATGTCACTCTAGCAGACTGATCCCCAGTGCAATGTGAAAATGGGAGAAAAGATGGCTAGATTGCCAGAGATGGAAATCTTGTACTGTAACATAAAAAACCCTCTTCAATCTTATTTCATGACACTGTGGGAGAGGGAAAAAATGTTTATTTGTATCTGCAAAGTCTTGGTCAAAGGAGCTGTTGCAGATTGTGCAGAGCCTAATTAATCCAGACTGCTTATATCCAGGATTAGAGTCCAATACTTCTTGTTGCGAGAAGTCTTCATGTTTCCTAGTGGATAAGATTGCTCGGATCAGCTGTCTGTCTCCATGGAAGCAGACACATGATTGCAGGAGACAAATGTGGATCTGCTGAATTCGGGTAGGGTTGCTTGCTGAGGTGCTAGGAGAGTTTTGAGTACTGTAATAAACTAAAATAGACTTGTGCCCTTCCTCTCTGGTGGAGGGGAAAAAAGTGGCTAATTGGACAGGTAGTGCGTTCTTCTGATTTGAACCTGTGACAAGTCAAGAAGCGTGTGTGTTTGTTTAAGCAAACTCTCCAATTATTGCCTTGTCTCTAATCTATATTACTTAGCCAAAAGTTAAGAAGGTTGAGATCAGGCAGTTCTGTGATATCTGTTCACTAAGTCTCCTGGACCTTGACCCAGTCCGCTTTGTTTTAGGTCTGCTTCTGGTACAAAGACTGTACTTGCAGTGTTTCCTGATCAGGTGTCCGTGCTAATTCTCAGATATCTCATCCATCTGATCAGCTTCCATTCAACAGTCCCTTTCATATGTTTCCTTCTCTCTCTTTCTCTGTACCCAACCAAGAGCTAGATATTTTTGGTTATTTTTCTTTACACAGATTAAAACAGTTTAGCACAGTTATAATCCCTGATATCAAAACAGAATTGTTCTAAAAAGTGCTATAAAAGAGAAGAGATCCTGAGTACACTGTATCTAGTAGCCTACTCTCTCACTGCAAGTGCTGAACTATACCATTTTTAAACAGGGAACCAGACCAGTTGGACTTCCTAAATCTCACAACAGACTTTTTCACTAAATTTCTTTTTAATATTTTTTTTTTTAAATCCTTGCATCTATATTTTTAAAAGCACCTGGTACAACTAACCATTGCTACAAGGATATAGAAGAACCTACCATATTCATGCAACAGATCTCTTGCATAAGCACAGCTAAATCTGAAAACTTGGCTCACACTCATGTGAAGACTATCACTTTGGGAGGCAGGTACTTTTCCAAACACTTTTTTTTTTTTTTTTTTTTTTTAAAAGGCATGAAGACTTTCCAGTGGTGAAACCAAGCTTTCTTTTCCTCACTTGTTTACTCCTGTGATGATGCCCACAAATGACTGCATTGTTAAGTGGCAGCCATGGATTTTCATATACCATGAATATTTGTCAGGCCCTACTGTAGGTATGACTGTTAGCAGGTTCTGCGGGCAACTGCATTTTTTCCTTATTTAATTTGGCAGAAAAGAATTGGAAGCTCAGACCTCCAAGTGCCTCTTCCCTCCCTTTCTTGATCCTGAATAAAATGTAGGGCACGTCCACACTAAAAACTTAAGTCCATCTATATTAGGTCAATTTACAGCCACCAGTAACTACTGCAGTGGTTCATGTCCACACTACCTGCCTTCGGTCGGTGGCACATATCCTCACCAGGAGCGTGTCCGCTGACCTAAGGCGGCAGAGTGGGGAGTTGAGAGTCCAGGCTCTCAGCTCCACTCACTGCTCCCCACCAGGAGCCTGGCTGCCCCACAGGATCTGGCCCTGATTTGATGTTGGGAATAGTGCTCCGTCCTTGGACTTTCTGCTGAGGCTAGCCAGAAAGTTGCAGTGGTGTGGTTTTGGAGTGATTTTTTTGAAGTGGACAGATGGACTGGGGACACTTTTTGGAGAAAGATGGAACAACCAGAATGGCTTACATTCCTGATCTGTTCTGTTCTTTATTTTTATAAAATATTAGCCTCTCACTCAATGGCACAAGGAATTTGTTTCTATTTTTCTATGGAACTTGATAGCGTCTGTCTTTGATTAGATGGGGAATACTGCCTGTTAATAATAGATTGTATTTAAGAACTGAGAATTTACATGCTAATGACATCCACAATGTCACAATGACCTTACTGCTGTCTGCTGAGGTACTATGGTGTGAGACTTGACCTGGTTATTATGTGAAATGTTTATCCACTTGGCTAAAAAAGTGCAATAAGATAAGATACCTTTCCATTTTGTTTTGCAGTTTTAAAAGGTATAAGTCTATGCTTAATAACTAGACAATTTTATTGTTTTTTATTAGACAAAATTCATTACTTGTTTAAAATTACAGTTTATTCAAATTTTCTAATACTATATAAGAATACCAACATTTCAAACCAAATGTGTATATATTGCTATGTTTAAAGGTATTGCTGCAAAGTGAGAGTACATCAATATTCAAATAACTCTGCTTCCTCACCCTCAGAAATATAATCTGTGACAAAAAATAACTACCAGAGTGAGGAAAAGCAAACTCACCAGTGCTAATGTCCCCAGATCCCTTCTGTGTCATCCTAAGAGCCATTTCATAGGCAAAATATGCATAAGGCACACATTGCAATGCTTGTCAGGAAATGCAGTCAATCATAGGCCCAGTGTGTTCTCAGACTGCTGCCTGTGTGTTGCTGAGAAGGGCTGACACCGAGCAAAACTGCATCACTTGCACTTTATACCTGGGATGCTCCAAAGGAAGGGAACTGATGCTGGGACCCAGGGCAGGGCTGGTGCTGAGGTCGTGCAGCAGGTCGGCCAGTTCCTTTGCATCTCCCTCCCGCCACTTTGCACGGACTTTCCTTCCCCCATCACTGTGTAACGTCGCCCCCCTGCTGGCAGTGGGGGGAATCCCATGTCTTTGCACATGTCTAATCCTAGGACTTGCCGGGCGGCGGCACGAATCGGATCTGCCCCATGCACTGTGGGAAGGGGGCACTCAAGAACCTGTACATTTTAACACGTGTTGTGCAATCTGTCTGTGAAATAACACTTTTTTAAATGAGTGCCATCCTGAGTAAAGAAACGACGTTTGAAGGACAAAAAACAAAAACAAAAAATGGTGTTCAGAAGATCTGGTAAAAGAGAGAGGGATAGCTGGAAGCAGGGCAGAGGATATAACTCAAATATAGTCACATCTACTCTAGCAGCTTCACTCTGTTGTGTTTATATTTGGCTCAGTGAGTTGTTTCTATAATGAGAGAATTAGCCTCCTAGCATTGCTTTCAAAAGGATTGAAGATATGCTGATCATTAGTGTCTGCTAGAAAAGAATAGAGCTTCCACTATCTTTAGCTCTGTATCCACTTGTAATAACAAGCTGACCCCCAATTTTAGTGTTCTTGAATTCCTTAAGCTTTGAACACACTCTCTCTTCACATGTATAAAGATATGTCTGACAACTTTACCCCTCCAACATACAACTGAAATGGTATCCTTCCAAAATCAGATGCTCAATTTTTGGCTTTTATAAGTACAGAGTACTGTGTTTTAAATTAGACAAAGATAAATTTACTTCATCCACTCGAATACACCATTGGTCTACTTAGCTTCTCGTTTGCCCCATTAAGCAGCTCTTCATTTCTTCACTCTTAGTCCAGATGTATTCTGCTTGGAGTTGTGAACATATTTCAATAGTATTCGCTCTCTGAATCACTGTCAAAATCACAATGCCTCTGTGTGTCTTCACTTTTGCCATACAAATGTGTTTATTTCTTTTAAATCTTGGAGCTGCATTATACCACAGAAGCAGGATAGGTGTACATACAGAGCTTAGATGTTTAACTCCAGACAACAGGACTGTTCAGAATAAACAGATTCTATTCCTTTTAAATGCTGAGCATCGTTCTGGATTTTATATGGTGTTAGTGGCATGTCTGCCTCAGTGCCTCCCCACATCCTTATCTGGTAAAAATAGGATGCTAACTGTCATGGTTACAGGGCAAAATTGACAGTTTCTCTCTTAGTCCCTCTGATGTATACCACTTTGGCCTTGCTCTCTTCACCCCTCTCTGGCCAGAACTATATGGTTCAGTTGGTCTGGTCTGGATCTCTGAACAGCAGCACCCCTGTTTCCCAACCATTTTAACACAACAAGTTCAACCAGATTTGGTACCTGTAAACCTTCTTTCTCTATCAGCCTGTGACAGTACAAGTTCACAGGGACATAGAGCCAGCATCTTCACACGAAAGTATTTATTTATTCACTTATCCAAGTATACAGCATGCAAAGTGAAGGGTAAAAACAATAAAGGTGTATATGTAAATTTCCCCTATATTTACCTTTCCTTGAAAGCTTTGGTACATTTCATCTAGCCTAGTTACCTCCATTTCTGGCTGGGAATAGGACACTCTCCTGCTTGCAGCATGCTCTCTGTGTCTCCTTGCATGACAGTAGCTCTCCCTGGGCAGCCCCTCTTGGCTCACCCAACCCCCTCTTTTCTAGGCCCTCTGTGTTGTAATGGTTTAGTATCCTTGTTTGATCCTAGACCTACGCTTGGGAAGAGTAAATCATTCTTAGTTTGGCTGGAGCTTGGTAGGAAGTATTCCCTAATAAATAGCTTCCCCATGGTTTCCTCAAGGGCTCTTACCTGTGTCCTTGTTTTGTTTTCCCTGCTTGGTCCCTTTAATGACCCCACATCAAGTAACCCCTCATAACTACACAGGGTACATCTGTGCTGTAATTAAACATCTGCAGCTGGCCCATGTCAGCTGACTTGTGGGGCTGAAAAATTGCAGTGTAGACTGTCGGCAGACCCTGTGAGGGGGAAGGGTCCCAGAGCCCGGGCTCCAGCCTGAGCCTGAATGTCTACACCACAATTTTACTGCCCGAGCCCAATAAGCCCAAGTCAGCGGACACGAGCCACTCACATGTGTATAATTGCAGTGTAGACATATCCACAGTCGCATGCACCATATTCATCAAAATAGATATTTCCCAGTAACATCATACACCGACCAATCTCACTTGGCAGATTAAATTTAACAGTAGAAAGCGTCCCATTATGCTGCTGTGAAGGAAATCCCTTAAATATCCAGGAGAGTAAAAATAACCTGGGTAACAAGTAGACATGTTGCAGTTGTTTCCAGCATTCAAGACAGAACTGATTGGATTCAAAACTAAACAAAATATTGGTGTGGCATGGCATTGCAAACCAGTGAAGTCATTTTCTAATCTGTTCAGAATTAGAAAATATTCAACAAACACTGCAAATGAACAAATGGCAGCCTTTGTGATGGTGGAGTTTCAGAACTGGTCATCTCATAGACTCATAGACATTAAGGTCAGAAGGGACCATTATGATCATCTGGTCTGACCCCCTGCATGCCGCAGGCCGCAAGACCCTTCCCTGTACTCTACCGTTGAAGTCCCCAGTCCTGTGTTTTAGTGACTTCAATCGGCTGAGACCCTCCTGCTAGTGATCCCTGCCCCATGCTGCGGAGGAAGGCGAAAAACCTCCAGAGGCTCGGCCAATCTACCCTGGAGGAAAATTCCTTCCCGACCCCAAATATGGCGATCAGTAATACCCCGAGCATATAGGCAAGAGTCTCTAGCCTGACCCTTGTTGGCCATTATGTTGTTCATGTACCATTGCTTGGTTTTCCTTGACTACTATGTTTTATCATTAAACCATTCCCTCCATAAACTTATCCAACTTAATCTTAAAACCAGACAGGTCCGTCGCCCCCACCGTTTCCCTCGGAAAGCCGTTCCAATATTTCACCCCTCTGATGGTCAGAAACCTTCGTCTAATTTCTAGCCTAAACTTCCCCCCGGCCAGTTTGTATCCATTCGTTCTCGTGTCCACATTAGTACTAAACTGGAATAATTCCTCTCCCTCCCTTGTATTAACCCCTCTGATATATTTAAAGATAGCAATCATATCCCCCCTCAGCCTTCGCTTTGTCAGACTAAACAACCCAAGCTCCTCTAATCTCTTTTCATACGACAGGTTTTCCATTCCTCTGATCATCTTAGTCGCCCTTCTCTGCACCCGTTCCAGTTTGAGTTCATCTTTTTTAAACATTGGAGACCAGAACTGCACACAGTACTCCAAATGAGGTCTCACCAGCGCCTTATACAACGGAAGCAGGACCTCCCTATCTCTACTAGATATACCTCGCCTAATACATCCCAAGACCGCATTGGCTTTTTTCACCGCCACGTCACATTGCCGACTCATAGTCATCCTGCGGTCCACAAGGACCCCTAGGTCCTTCTCCTCTTCCGTTACTTCTAACCAATGCGTCCCCATCTTGTAACTA
Organism: Trachemys scripta elegans; assembly: GCF_013100865.1. NCBI lineage: Eukaryota > Metazoa > Chordata > Testudines > Emydidae > Trachemys > Trachemys scripta. The sequence goes on from NC_048303.1 coordinate 75,548,977, forward strand.
AAATTGTTATTATTCGTCCCCAAGTGCATAACCTTACACTTTTTACTATTAAATTTCATCCTATTTCTAATACTCCAATTCACAAGCTCATTCAAGTCTCCCTGCAGAGTATCCCTATCCTCCTCCGAGTTTGCAACTCCTCCCACCTTCGTATCATCCGCAAACTTTATCAGCCCACTCTTGCAATCTGTCCCGAGGTCAGTTATAAATAGATTAAATAAGATGGGTCCCAAAACCGAACCTTGAGGCACTCCACTAGTAACCTCCCTCCAACCCGACAATTCACCCTTTAATACGACCCGCTGCATTCTCCCCATTAACCAATTCCCTATCCACCTCTGGATTTTCATATCGATCCCCATGTTTTTCATTTTAACCAATAGTTCCTCATGGGGTACTGTATCAAACGCTTTACTGAAATCCAGGTAAATTAGGTCCACCGCATTTCCCTTATCTAATAAGTCCGTTACTTTCTCAAAGAAGGAGATCAGATTCGTTTGGCACGATCTGCCCTTCGTAAAACCATGCTGTAATTTATCGCATTTGCCATTAACCTCAAGGTCCTCAACTAGTTTCTCTTTCAGAATCTTCTCCAGCACCTTGCACACTACTGATGTTAAACTAACAGGCCTATAGTTACCCGGGTCACTTTTTTTCCCTTTCTTGAAAATAGGAACCACATTGGCTATTCTCCAGTCTAACGGGACTACCCCCGAGTTTACAGATTCATTAAATATAGTCGCTAATGGGCCTGCTATTTCCCGCGCCAATTCCTTCAATATTCTCGGATGAAGATCGTCTGGTCCACCCGACTTAGTCCCATTAAGGCGTTCTAGTTTTGTTTCTACCTCGGATGCGGTAATCCCCCATCCCGTATGCCCCTCTGTAACGGTGCTAGTATCCCTAATACCTTCATTGGCCTCATTAAACACCGATGCAAAATATTCATTGAGATATTGCGCCATGCCTAGATTATCTTTAATCTCCTCTCCGGCTATAGTCTTCAGCGGTCCCACTTCTTCTTTCTTTGCTTTCTTCCTATTTATATGGCTGTAAAACCTCTTACTATTACTTTTAATTCCCCTCGCTAAGTCCAACTCTTCCCGGCCTTTGGCCTTTCTCACTCTATCTCTACATTCTCTGACTTCGCTAAGGTAAGTTTCCTTACTGATCCCTCCCCTCTTCCACTCTTTGTACGCTTTCTGTTTTTTCCTAATCGCCCCTTTCAGCCGGTCGCTCATCCAGCTCGGTCTAAGTCTCTTGCTTAGTAATCTTTTTCCCTTTTTGGGGATACAGGCCTCTGACAGCTCTTGCATCTTTAACTTAAAGTAATCCCAGGCTTCTTCTGCTTTTAGGTCCCTTAATACGTTTGCCCAATCCACTTCCCTTACCAGTCCCCTTAATTTGTTAAAATTGGCCTTTTTAAAATTATAAACCCTAGTCTTTGACTTAATTCTGGTACTCTTTCCATTTAGTTTAAAGCGAATTAGCTCATGATCACTGGAGCCCAAGTTGTCCCCCACTACCACTTCCTCAACAAGGTCCTCACTACTTACCAGAATCAAATCTAAAATGGCCTCCCCCCTCGTCGGCTCAGCTACCACTTGATAAAGGAATTGATCCGCAAGCACATCTAGGAACATCTGAGCCCTATTATTGCTACTAGCGTTTGTTCCCCAATCTATATCCGGGAAGTTAAAGTCCCCCATAATTACACAGTTTCTATTAGTATTTACCTCCCTTAATACATTAAACAATTCCTTATCCATATCCTGGGTCGATCCCGGCGGTCTATAGCACACCCCAAGCACTATCCCCGGAGAGGCTCTAGTAGTACTTTTACCCAGCTTGAGTATTGCCCAGACGGACTCTGTATTATCTATTCCATCCACTATTATTTCTTTACAGCTTATTTCACTATTGACATACAATGCCACCCCCCCCTTTACCTTTATCCCGGTCTTTCCTAAACAGCGCATACCCCTCCATACCTGTGTTCCAGTCGTGACTGCCATTCCACCATGTTTCAGTTATTCCTACGATATCCGGTTTCAATTCTCGGACCAAGAGCTCCAATTCCTCCATTTTATTACCTAGGCTTCTCGCATTGGTGTACAAACAGCCTAATATATGTCGTTTAGCCTGTCTCCCATTACTAGCACTGTATGTTGCGCTCCTCTTTGTGTTCGTCCCCCCTGTCCCTCCTATGTCCAATCTCATTTCCCCGGCTATGTCTCCTCTTATTACACTCAGCTTTTCAATACCGGAAACTGGCGTGGAGATTAACTGTGCATCTCCCAACCATCTCCCCAAACTTCCTAGTTTAAAGCTCTTTTGATAAGATGAGCCAGCCTCCCTCCCAGAAGTCTATTTCCTTCCCTACTCAGGTGAAGCCCATCCCGCGAGAACAGGTGTCTGTCCCCGAAAGCCTCCCAGTGGCCATACATCCCAAAGCCCTCCTTATAGCACCACTCCCTTAGCCAACTATTTATCCTCGCAATCCTATCAGCCCTTTGGTGCCCTTCCCTCGGAACAGGCAGAATCCCACTAAAGATAACCTGAGCCTCTATCTCCTTGAGAGTCTTCCCCAGCCTGGCATAATCTCCCTTGATTCTCTCTAACGAGAACCTAGCCGTGTCATTCGTTCCCACATGAAGGATTATCAAGGGGTTCTTACCTGCTCCTTTCAGGATCCTTTTCAACCGCAGGTCCACATCGCGTATCTTTGCACCCGGTAGACAGCACACCCTTCTGTTCTCCGGGTCCGCCCTGGTCACAGGCCTGTCCAATCTCCTCAGTAAAGAGTCTCCAATTACATACACCTGCCGTCGCCTGGCAACAGTGCGATCTAGTAATCTAGTCTCCGATCCCTCTAGTCCTGACCTGTGTCTGCTCCTATCTTCCCTTATGCTCCCCCTTATGCCTTCCTGTATCCTCTGGTGGCCCATAATTGGTGCTGTCTCCATCAACTCCTCCCCCCTCTCTCTCGGACTAGCCGCTCTTCTCTTCTTCCTCACCCTCCCACCTTCAGTCATCACCTGCTGCCCCTCTACCTCGTTCTCCAAACACTCAAACCTATTCCTGAGTTCTATTCCCCCCTCACTGGCCCTCCTTTTCCTTGGCCTACTTCTCACAGTCACATGCCTCCACTTCCCTGGATCTCCTCCTTCCATTCCCCTCTCGCTGTCATCTACTACTGCCTCCTCCTGCACCCTAGAGCCTTCCTCTTCAGCCCCGCCTTGCCCATCCTCCATCAGCTGCTCAAACCCCCGCCTAAACTCCACCAGGGTCTCTACCTGCATCTCCAGCCCCTTAATCTTTTCCTCCAGTAACACTATAAGGCGACACTTCATACACACATACCTTGGTTCCGGGTCTCCTGCTAGGACTATATACATACCACAGTCATCCAAGCAGCATGTTTCTGCTCTAAATGGATATGAGAGAGCTTAATAAACAAGCAGCTAGTGGGACACTACTTAAGATAGCTTTTGATCTCTGAGAGAGGGTGGACTTGGAAGGCGAGAATAGCCACTCTAGGGAAATATGAGCAAACTTTACAGAATATTAAGGATCTACATAATACGCTGTGTGTTCTAGGGATTGTTTCATTTTTCCTGAATTATGTGTTGAGAACTAAAACACAAATTTATTGGACCTTTCTCAGAACGCTTAATGAATGCATATAGAGCATTGGTCAAATAACACTGAATATTTGTAAGCAACTTTCATTCAACATCTGCCAAAACAACCAAAAAGCGGTCTTCGGTGAGTGCAAAGGAAACAGGATGTAGTATAGGTTTTTAATAGCCATTAATTTCAGAATAGTTTTTCAAAGGAAAAAAATTCAAATAAAATTCATTGTAATCAACTTAATACAATTTTTGCGACATAGGTTAGCTACAAATCTGAGTGGCTGATGTTCTAATCCAGAAGACATTCTTCTGAATTCAGAAGGAACTTTATTTCTGTAGCATAAAGAACTTGGGCTCCCAGATCTGCCACTAGTTTTCTGTGTTTATATACAGTGTATAAAAGAGACAAGATCCATTTCCCATGACTTTTAAAATGTGCTGGCTAATGATGGGTCTCGGTACGCTTCATTAGAGACACATCCGGTTCACTGCTTTTTGTTAATCTATTTCTCTGCTCTTTTTTCCTTTACTGTGGGTTAATCTTATGTTCCTCAGTTCCATTCTTGCTGTATATTATGGTTATGTTCTGTAACCAACTGTTTTTCTAATACACAGAGTTCATATCCTTTTAATGTCACTAATTTTGTTGTCATTTTAACTGTGTGACTCATCAGTGAAGATGAATCTCTACAACATTAAACTGTATTCCCTTTGTGCCATAATAAACCTGAAAGTGATTTAATTTTTTTTTTAAGGGGGTGGCATGTCTGAAAAGTAGGTAGGTTGTGTGTTTTTTTTTTTTTTTTTTTTTTTTTTTTTTCATGTTCATCTTGAAGGAGATATTCTATCAGTGTTAGAGTTGTGCATTTAAAAGTATATATTCACAACAAACTCAAAATCGTGATATTTACAAAAATGGTCCACTTGCATGAAAACCCTGTTAAGCAAAATGACACTTACCATAACACTTTTTTGGTCTTTTTTGAGGTGGAATGGGCTACTTTCTCTCAACAATTGCTCTGTTAGACTACAGTGAAATCTAATGTTCCAAAGTTTTGCAATTTGAAGATCATCCAAGTCTAATCTCCTGTATATCACAGGCCACCAACAGCACACTCACACTAAATCCAACAACTGAAATGAGACTCTCAGGAAATTAGACTATTATATGCTACAGGTGGAGAACTGGATGGACTAAGATGCAGCAGTATCTAAGGAGCCTGAAATGGCAGAGGAATTGCACACTATTGCTGATATTTTACATCTGTGGTGAGTTAGTTTCCAGAGAGATCTGTAGGCTCACATGAGAGGAAATGAAGATTTACTCCTTTGTACTGAATTTCTGATTGCATGAGCTAGGTGAATGTGGCAGTGGTGTTGGTGGAGGGTATATATGAAGCATACGTAGGAAGGCATGTGTAGCTGTGACCCATGACACATATTTGTAGGGGTGGAGTCTACTTAAACTTCTTTACTTTAATCAGGTGCACCCATACATGGGCAGGACTCTCCCTCTTCTTCCTGGAGGCAAGGCCTGAACGGGGAAAAGGACTTTGGTTGCTTTTAGAGATGCAGTGAAAAGAGAAGGTGAACAGGTTGGGCTGAGCCCAGCTCTCCCCCACCCCCAGATACCTCAGAACAGGTAAAAGGAATAACATAATACTACATTTCTTCAATCCCTAAAACACTTTCTACCACCCCATGATATCATCAGGGAGCTGCATGTTTGTGCTAGGAAAGGCATGCATGGGTGGAGCCTCGTGACTTTGGAATGATGGCTGGAGTTGCTGTTGGTAGAGAAGGCAAGGGGTTGAATGACGGATATAGGGGAAGGGAATTTTAGGTGTGAAGTCATTTATACTACTGTTCTGCAGTTAAAGCAAGTGAGGAGGAAGGATCAATTGAAAGAAAACAAATTAAAACAAGATGGAAACAAAACTACTCAATGGATCATAGGTTATAAAGGATTTGAAGATGGGCAGGAATTTCACTCTTATGAGTTGTTACAGGAGAAAGGAAGAGGTGAAAAGGGTATGTGTATATTATACAGAGAGATTTAACGGCATCTCTTTATCTTGTTGAGCCCCATGAGAAATCTGAATAACTGCATGGTGCTTCATTGTTCCTCATCCTTCCTTCCCGATTGTTTTTGTGTCCCTACTTAAGTCCTGTCAACTTTCTCTGTAAGCAGCACTGTAACCTCTTTACATAGTTTTTACAGTGCCCAGTCTGGTGTGACCCTAATTCCTACCGGGGCCTCTCAATATGGCAGTAATATAAATAACAATCCTACATCCAGTAAAGGGTTTCTTTAAATTCAAGGTGTGTACATACACACTCCCCAATCCCAACACTGCCTGCTTCCTTCTCAGGCAAGTTACTTCTCCCAGGAAGCTTATGAACTTTGAGGGGGAAAGAGACGGACAGTTGACTACCTCCTGAAGCCATCATAAGAAGTGGCTAAAGGACCACTAGGCCCTTCTATGCCCCAAAGATAGCCACAACCTGGTCTGTAGTGGGAGGGAGCATCCCTGGCCCACCAGGTCCTGACCAAAGTCCTCTTTGAGGTTCACGCCCATTGGAACCTCAAACTAAATAAAACTGCTGGTTTGGGTTCTTGATATAAAAGGTTTGTGCTACCCAATGCCTCTAGATTGCTGGTTCAGGTTAGATCAGAAATCATTGAAAGCTGTTACCTCTGGACAGACAAAATTGACGCCTGTTGGTGGAACAGTGTGGAAACTTGCTGTGTTGATCCCTGTGCTTTGACTGTTCTGTGGGTAGATGGAATTTTCCTTAGCAAATGTCAATTTGGTATCTCTTTCACAGACATTAAATTCACTGGGTGTGGGACTGGTTGCTCAACAGTTGGGTGTTCTCTCAAGCTTTCAAATTTACAAATCCCAATGTAAATAAGGCATAAGGCTCTGATTATTTGTGTCCTATAAAATAAACATTGGTAATCAGCTGCTGGCTGAGAGAATGTGGTAGATTTGCATGAGCATTTTGCAATGTTTCTCTCCTGACCTCACTCTGCCAACATCAGGTAGACACTCTTTTGATTTCTTTGTGCAATTCCAAGTGAAAATATGAGATTGAAGTCGGTCTGAGAAGGCCTATGCTAATATGAATGACAAGGCCTTGGTCTTGGTATAGTAATTTAAAATATCTACCAAAATGTCATTATCAAAATGATGGTCTGGACTGTGGTTGCCTTGCCATCTGTATAACCATTGTAAAATTGCATCCAGATCTACACGGAGAGGTCCCTTGTAAATTGGGGTCATCCAGGACCACCTTTAAGGAACACAGTTAATACTGACAGATGCAACATTTACCCTACCTTCTTATTTTTCTTGCTGTTTGTTGGCAAATTTCTAATCTTTCTAAGATTTGATCCCCAAAATAAGAGATGTATGTGGTAGCCTGCTAAAAAACCTAAGCAACTTTATAACTAAAATCCATGCTTACCAGAGGATTCTGCCCTCAACTGATTTCTTTTTAAAAAAATATCAATATGTGCTTCCAAGGTGGAACAGTATTAAACAATGGATGGGGATGGGAAAGAGGCTTAAAAATACAGATGGTTGGACAGCCTCCTCCTTTGCCTTTAGACTTGAACGTGTGTGTGTGTATATATATGTGTGTGTGTGTGTGTGTGTGTGTGTGTGTGTATATATATATATATATTTTTTATTTTTTTTTTAAATCTAGGATAATGTTAAGCATCAGGGCAAATTTTGCAAAGAGTTGTGTATTTGTTTAAATTTGGCTACCATATAACTTAATTAGTATGGTAGTATATGTGTTTGCCATGGGAAAGATGGATTTCAGTCTCGTACGCAGGCTATTAAACACAGATCCTGTATTGTGACCTAGGTCACCTTCATAAACCTGACAGATACTTCTTCACATTCAAAATAAAATGGAATAAAAATGCTTTCATGGAAACTTTGTAGTAAGTAGTGACTGAGTGGGTCAAACAGGACCTATTGGTTCCAGTTAAGAGGAACTCTGCCTTAACTTGACTTTATTATAATTGGCTATAAAGAATGTGTTAAGTATAACATATAGCTTGTAGGCTGATTAGAAAACTTAAAAAATTTTAACTATTTGACTCAGTTAAGCACTAAACTCATTTAGTTTAGATTTATTCCTTTACTACTTGGAGCCAAACCTGGACTACAGACATGACTGATTGTGTAATACTAGCACTTTCATTTCCCCCCATTGCTAGAATTTCAATGTTGCAGCTCATGTTGCTCAGGGGATATCAGGTCTGTGGTTGGAGATTCTTTCCAGGACACTAAATGACAGTGTGTACTAAATAGTTATATTTTTGCATTAAAGTGAACTCTGCATTGAATATTCATATTTTGATAGATTTGCTGGCATTAAATTTCCCAATTAAATGGATTTTAAGAGCTGTTGCTGTGTACTTGTACAAGGAACAAGATAGGCTCCTTGTTTACTTTATTTGAAAGCTTTATAAATTATGACATTTGAACACTGCTCTAGAAAGCAAAGCAGTTCCATATTCATATGTAGGGTTTGATGTTATCCCTCAGCTAGATTGGTGCTGTTCTCAAAATGATAGGGGGCTTTTTTAACTTTCCCACATGTTAATGAGAATCCTCACAAAGATCTTTGAAAGTGCTCTTTTACTGTTGTCTTTAACTTGGGGCTTATTGGTGGGTTCTGCAATATGCCCTGATAAGTCTTTATAGCTACACTTTGTACATTTTGCTGCATCCTAGAAAATGAGACAACTTTTTGAAATGCATATCATGGAAAGGGTTTAACAGAAAAAACTATCTATTTATGTTAGCTATTATAGAACTGATCAGAAAAACATGGTGAGGGGGACTTCTGTCAATTTCAAAACAGTAAAAATCTTCAAAGGAGCACTTAGCACCAGTCACTGTAGTATCTATGTCGACATTAGCTGATCTAGAAGGTTATTTTAAGTTCCAATGTTAGTATGACTGAAAAAGACTGACTAGATTAGAGTTCTAAGTAAACAAGAGTGGAGGCTATGCATTTAGTTTTCCCAAGCATGATCAAAGATACAAGAATGCCTATTGTTAAAATCTAAAATGAATGATTGAAATACATATCAGACAATTTTCTTTTTTAGGTCAGTTTGCAGTGGCTTTTGTTCTTTGACCTTGGTATGAATCCTCAGATAAAGAGAGTCTCTCTCTCTCTCTCTCTCTCTCTCTCTCTCTGCAGTTCAGATGGAGAATATGGTGCAGAGGAAAAAAAGAAGGCTGGAAAATCACCCAGCCTATTGCCACAGATCCCTACTAGTGAGGCTGAATGTTTTGATGACCGGAAAAAAGCTGGCGCCACTAGGTAATATCAGAAAACTGACTAGCAGAAACTGAGCAGCAATAAAAATTGCTGAGACCCATCCAAAAAAACTGGTGAGAAACAAGATAAATATTTAGTACACGTAAGGTCCTGATTGTGGCCCAGCTTGTGCAGCTGTACGAGGGAATAATGGGGTATCAGATGCTCACTTGTGCCAGCTATTGGAACACAGAAAGGAGCATTTCAGGGGAAGAGCAACCTCCTTGGGGCTCCTACATCCAACCTCCTATGCAAGTAGGTGGGAAAGGACAGGATGAGGTAGGTAGTGGGAAGAACCATGGCAGAACCAGTTAGCATAGTTGTACTGGCATGCCAAGGGAAGTACACTGCACAGATCTAGACCTGTTGCAGGTTACTTCCATTGAAGAATAGGGAGAGACTGGGTGCCAGGCTTTGTCTGGCTCCAGGGCTACTCCTGGTGCAGCAGAATATTGTAGATTCCTTTGCTCATGACAAAGGTATAACTGAGCTCTAATATGGGATCCCTCTGGTAAGAATCTTCTGTCTCTTCAACCCCTCAATCACACCATTCTTACAGGGAAACAGGATTCAGTGATAGAAATCTCTGTAGCAGTATATACTAGGTCTTGTGAAAATACTAAATCAAAGAGTTTGGGTGGCAGGGAATACCAATAACTCATACAAAACAAAGGCTGTGATGGTTTTAAAATCCCAGTTGAACAGCTAGATGACTTGCTCAGAACCATGGGATGGAAGTCCTAATGGCGTGTCTTCTTGCCTGTTCCTTAGATGACCAATGCAACAACCAACTTAGGATCGCAGATTTGCTTACAAGGCAAACACACATGAGCCTATTGCATTTTCTTGCACATCCTGTGTTTTCCCTGCTTCTTCATATAAAACTCTTGAGGAAGTACAAGAATTTTCACTGTAGACTGCACCTCTCCAGTCAGACATCTGTCCCATGAAAAATTTACCCGATAGTCCCTGTACAGTGTTTTTTGTATGGTCAATATTCTTACTATCATTCAGGATTTGAACCCAATAGTGACTATATCAAATGACACACATGATGACTTCACATAAAACAAGAACCAGGGATCACCCAATGAAATCTATAGGCAGCAAGTTAAAAACAAATATAAGGACTGGGCATTGTGTGAAGAAGTACTTCAATCTGTGGAACTAATTGCCAGGGCATGTTATGAAGGCCTTAACTATAACTGGGTTAAAAAAAATTAGATAAATTCATGGAGGATAGGACCATCAGTGGCTATTAGCCAAGATGATCATGGATGCAACCCCTTGCTCTGGTCCCTAAGGCTCTGTCTGCCAGATGCTGGGACTAGACAACAGGGGATGGATCACGTGATAATTGCCCTGTTCTGTTGATTCCTTCTGAAACATCTAGCATTGGCCACTGTCAAAAGACAGGATACTGGGCTAGATAGACCACTGTTCTGATCCAGTATGGCCATTCTTATGTTCTACTATCCAAAAGAAAAGCCATAGTCTTTGCCTATAAGGTGAACAAAGTATACAAAAGAAACTAACAGTAGTTAACTTATTCCAAACAACAAATGAACATTCCCTCTAACGTTAAAAGGTTTTCTTTGCGCTATGAGACCTGGTGTATTCTGAAACTGATGTTAACTTTGCTTTGTTGTCATCAAGAGACCGGAGAATAAGAATGAAATTTAATAAAGGATGAATGTGTGCCATAGACAGAAGTATACATCCGGATGGTAACAAAACTAATGAAATGACACTAAGCATGGTATTAGGAATGTTTTCTTACCCTCAGGACAAAGATCAGTGTGGATAGCCCCCTCCTGACAGCAGATATCAAGAGTGACTCCAAGATTGAAAGGAAAAAACATGCCTCAAATCAGGTAATACAGAGATAACGTGTGTTTTTATAGTCAGAGTAAATGACTATACTATCATTGTCTAGCCCAGTAACAGTACTGTTCATTGTAATGTAAGCACTCAAGGTTTGGGCGCTGCCACTGGTTTCTTGCCCAGTGCCTTTGAGATTGAGTGAAACATGGTAAGTGCAAAAGTGAAGCCTTACTACCAAGTACAGCCACTAAGGATTTGAGACAAAGGAACAATCTTTAACAGGAGCAGAAGATGACTTTTCCAGTTTAGTTCAAAAGATTTTAGAATATCATTCTTTTGGGAAAGTTCACCCATGGGATATTCTCTCCCTCCTCGCCCTTGCCCTCTGCATATCTATTCTAAATATAACACATCAGCTTACTGGTGCAGATACACTCATGTGGCAACATCTAGAACATATATTTCTCACTTTGAAATGTTCTTTGAGGTTTTTTTGTTTGCTGTCCTCCGATTAAGCTGGAGTATGGGTGTAATTTTGCCCCCAGAGTTGAGTAATGTTACTTCTCCTCCTGCCCTGCCTTTGTGAATTTCTTCACATCACATTAGATGGTACAGCCAGGGCCAGCACTTCTATTTAGGCAACATAGGTGGTCACCTAGGGCACCAGGATTTGGGGGAGTGGCATTTTGCTGCCCTCAGAAGCAATTCGGCAGCGGGGGGTCCTTCCGCGCTCCAGGTCTTTGGCGGCAATTCTGTGGCGGGTCCTTCACTTGCTCCGGGACCTGCTGCTGAAGTGCCCTGAAGACCAGGAGCACGGAAGAACACCTCCCCCCCCCCCGCCACAGAATTGCCGACGATGACCAGGAGCGTGGAAGGACCCCCGCCTAGGGCGCCAAAAACCCTGGCGCCGCTCCTGGGTACAGGTATAGAAGAAACTTCAACTCTAACTATGGAGTTACAACTAGTGCCTCCTTCTCTTCCATCTCTGCAGAAGATAGTGCTTTATCCAGACAGCAGAGCTGGAGGATTCTGTAAAGTTAGCAAAAAGCTCAGTATGGATGTTCCACTCTCAAACCACTAAAACTAGTGCTATCTTTCTGTTGTATAAAGGTTGTACAAACACAAATAAAATATCACTGAGCTTTCTTCTTTTGAGGCGTTTAAAAGAAGAGCTATAAGGCAATCTTTTACTTCCAGAACTCTTGAATTTGAGAATAAGGGGGTATTTATTCATTTAACTGCATTTCTGTAGTACTAATCACCATAGTATCTGAGCATATAGAGGATGCTAAAGGAGAAAGCAAGTGTGCAGATTAAGGGGGGTAAATATATTTTAATGAAGGAATAACCAAAATGTGTTCTGTGTTTGTTTAATTTTAGTTCAAGGCAAATGCTCACTATCACAAGCTATTTCTGGATGTCCCAACTGGAGAGCCACTGAAGCAAAGTAAGTACCACACCATTATTTTATCTGCCCCAGAATGCAAAGTGAATCCATGACAGGACAATGGAAGCTGTTGGTTATTCAAGATCCACTACATAAATGAACATCTGTTATAAGAGCAGTTTTAGCTGAATGGATTTATATATTCACAAGGCCTGTTTCTCCATCTACTCAGTGTTCCAGTGGGAATCTTGCAGAATTTAAACACATCATTCCTTTGTTTTCAGTTGTCAGGAGATGTTTGTGAATCATAACCTGTGATGTGATTGTTTTGCACTTCCAAATAGAAATAACCAAGATTTACACATTCTACTTGGTTACTACTGACTAATACTACCAAAACCTGCAGTAGAGGTGTGAGGGAACTGACCAAATTATTAGTTCATTCTGAAGACATTCAAGTATGTAAAGCTCTTAAAGTTCTGGCAAACTTTGTGTCCTATTACCTGGAAATACACAGTGATCAAGCTCAATCCCTTTAAATTTCAGGTGTTGGTAAGAGAAGTAGTGGGTGAGAGGGTGTTAAACTTTAAAAGTTTATATAGCGCCATAACTATATAAGAGCACAAAAGATGCACAGCTTGTGGCAATACTTTAAAAGAAGGAATAGCAACTCCGCGTGTGGTCAGCACACACTACATAAATGGGGGAGGCGGGATTGTTCTGTAGCCGTAACATAAAACGCATCCTATTCAAATGCGTATCTCTCAATCTGCTTTGAGACTAATCTACATGATTCATATTGTATTTAGTGGGTTTAGAGAGAGAAGTGGCCAACACGCCCAAGAATTCTTCTTGTTTTCAGTATGTGGTAACCTGAAATGAGCATAATATATTCATAGGAAGTAAGTGGAAGTCATTGTGTAAGGTACTTTAATCTTTGGAAGCTTTTTCACATTGTGTATCTTGTTGTATTCCTCAATGGAAGGTTTTACGTTTAAGTTCAGAATGTGTAAGAAACTTCCTGAATTCTTCTTAACTCATTTGGCTCATCCCTATTTACAATACATTTTTAATACCTTGAAGATTTATCAGAGTTCAAACTCATACAGGTTTGAGCTCTAAAGATTTTTCTGTGCATAACTAAGTCTTTTGTGTGCTTTAAAGAGATTTATAGATTTATTTTTATGAATAGCACAGGACCTTTTTTTTTTTTTTTTTTTAAAGCACCTCTGCTCATCTTGTAGTTGCCAACCCTGCAGGATCATCCTGGAGTCTCCAGGAATTAAAGATTAATCTTTAATTAAAATTATGTCATGTGGTGAAACCTCCAGGAAATACGTCCAACCAAAATTGGCAGTCCTAGCAGGACTGCAGGTATAAAGGTGCTGAATAATCATAGGACTGGAAGGAACCTGGAGAGGTCATCTAGTCCAGTTCAGTCCCCTGCACTCCATAGTAGGACTAAGTATTAACTAGACCATTCCTGACAGGTGTTTGTCTAATCTACTGTTAAAAATCTCCAGTGATGAGATTCAACAACCTCCCTAGGCAATTTATTCCATTGCTTAATCACCCTGACAGTTAGGAAGTTTTTCCTAATGTCCAACCTAAACCTCCCTTGCTGCAATTTAAACCCATTGCTGCTTGTCCTGTCCTCAGATGGGAAGAAAAACAATTTTTCTCCCTCCTCCTTGTAACAACCTTGTATGTACTTGAAAACTGTTATCATGTCCCACCTCAGTCTTCTCTTTTCCAGACTAAACAAACCCAATTTTTTCAATCTTCCCTCATAGGTCATGTTTTCTAGACCTTTAATCATTTTTGTTGCTCTCCTTTGGACTCTCTCCAATTTGTCCACATCCTTCCTGAAATGTGGTGCCTACAACTGGACACAAATACGCCAGTTGAGGCCTAATCAGCACGGAGTAGAGCAGAAGAATTACTTCTCGTGTCTTGCTTAGAACACTCCTCCTAATACATTCCAGAATAATGTTTGCTTTTTTTGCAACAGCTGTACACTGTTGACTCGTATTTAGCTTGTGGTCCACTATGACCCCCAGATCTCTTTCCGCAGTACTCCTTCCTAGGCAGTCATTTCCCATTTTGTATGTGTGCAACCAATTGTTCCTTCCTCAATGGAGTACTTTGCATTTGTCCTTTATTGAATTTCATCCTATTTACTTCAGACGAGTTTGTCCAGATCATTTTGAATTTTAATCCTATCCTCCAAAGCGCTTGCAACCCCTCCCAGTTTGGTATCGTCCGCAAACTTTATAAGTGTGTACTCTCTATGCCATTATCTAAATCATTGATGAAGATATTGAACAGAACCGAACCCAGAAATGATCCTTGCAGAACCCCACTCATTGTGTCCTTCCAGCATGACTGTGAACCACTGATAACTACTATCTGAGAATGGTTTTCCAACCAGTTTTTCACCCACCTTATAGTAGCTCGATCTAGGTTGCATTTCCCTAGTTTGTTCATGAGAAGGTCATGCAAGACCGTATCAAAAGTTTACTAAAGTCAAAATATACCACGTCTACTGCTTTTCCCCCCCCCCCCCCCCCCCCCATCTTTATTTTTTTTTTAAATCTAATGTAATATATCTGTGTTTATAGGTTTTACCTGTGCTCTACAGAAAGAAATTCTGTACCAAGGAAAGTTATTTATATCTGAAAACTGGATTTGTTTCCATTCCAAGGTCTTTGGTAAAGACACCAAGGTTAGTAGCGTCTCTGTGTACAAAAAAGCAATGTAATTCTCTGGGATCTTGGTGATTTCTAGAAATTCCCGCTCTTCTAATATGCACGAGTGGTGTTAAGCCTCTTATCTTCTTGCTTAAGCATTACTGAACACTAACAACTATATTGCAGTAATGCCCAAAAGCACCCGTCAGCCATTGTGCTGTACAGTGTGCTGTGTGCAGTCTCAAAAGCCCGAAGATGAAGTGGGGAAGGAGAAGAAAAGTCATTCAATATGCAGTGATCAGAGTACTGACAAGCCCACATCATGTTAGTTCCAGGTCTGAATATTTTTAATGTTTGTTTATAATTGTTACTTGCACTACAAAATCTAGAGGTGTTGCGGGGGACACTCTGGGTAGAAGTGGAAGATAGGAGAGAAATATAAGGGGGGAAGGAAGAGACAAAGCTGAGAAGCACAATGGACAGGGAGAGTGGGGTTTGGGAGTTGAGGTGTGGAAAGGTCGGGGAAACACGTTCTCCCAACCATTGCTGTTACTCCCTATGTGGAGTGGCGAAGGGAGGCCACTGGACCCAGTGCTCTGTATTCTTGCCTGTGAGTCTGCTGGGAAGGGCAGAGGTGGGTTGTGGAAGTACAGACTTACCCCTGTACTACCTGTTTGGGGAAAGAGTTCTGAGAGATTTTCATGTGTGACGTTCATCTAGTTGTTGTTTGTTGAATCATGGTGTGATAGTTCCAAGTAAGTCTTGGGCCCCATTGTAGTAGGCACTGTACGTATGGATAATAAGAGATGGTCCCTGCCTGAAGAGATTTCTGTTTTCAACATAAACTTTGCCCTGACTTCTAGTCCTTGGGATCCCACTGAAACAAATCAGTGTAGCTGAGTTTTGGGCGGTAGTTCTTTTTAGTGGGAATACTGTGCTCTGAACGTGTAAAATATTTGTACGTTTCCTTGAATGAGAATCCGATTTAGATGCACACCCTTTCCTCCTTCTATAATTACTAGGGTGCTGATGCCATACCTTTTGACTTAGTTAGAGAAACAGATTAAAAAGTTATCAGCCCAGGAAGGAAATCAGGTCAAAGGCTTTAATAGGACACCTGATATTTGGAGGAATTTTTTTTAAGAATGTAAAATAGATTTAAAGAATGATTAATGATAAATTGTTGTTCATAATAGTTGCTTATTGCATTTGCGTGTACTATTACATGACTCACGTAACTGAGTTGTTTGTTGTGAATTAATAGATTGCATTAGTCATAGTTATTTTTTGACATGAATGGGGAAATGGCACAAGTGTTTAATAACAGCCATATAGAACAAATAAGGAAGCTGAAATTAACAAAAGGATCATGTTGTGCCACCCTTGCTCACTGAGTACAACCATCCTTGGCAAGTAGTTCCATTGAAATTAATGAGACTACTTGTAGAGTAAGCTGATACTCAGCACAAGTAAAAGGGGCAGATTTTGGCCCAAACTGAAGTTCAGCTTTGAAGTATGCAAGCTAACATACATGAGGAAATGTAATCCGACACACTCTCACTCAATGGGAGGGATAAACCTTGGGAAGTCAGTAATGTGGAAAGAGACTTAGGAATTAGACATTTAGCTATGTGTTATGATTTCAAAATACATCCATATAGTTTTTGGGCTGCATATGGTACACAAAAACATCCCATCATAGTGCAAGGGGCTATACGGTCTCTCTATATATGACTGTGATACAACTGCACTAGGTTACCTGTTGGAAAGATATTGAGAAATTGAAGGGATTCAGAGAAGAATAACAATGCCTGCCACTTCTGGGCTATGCAGCAACCACAAATGTTCCCAAGAGTGAATCACACTTCTGAATCACAATTTCGGCTTATGCTGCATAGTTGTTTGTTTGTTTCCAAGTTGCCCATAATTTCAGTCCTCTGGACAGTGAGTATTGTAGATGGATAGCACAGATTGGTAGAAGTGAAATGGTCTTACAGTGATTCTCCCTGGTAAACAATTGCTGGCATAAGAGTGTAGGAAATGGATAATCCATCCCACTTACATTATTTTTCCTCTTTTTGAACTAGGATATCACAATTAATATCGGTCATCAAAATTAGTATGAAGCAGAAACTTCATTAAACTTTAATGCAGTCGGGATGACTCTATTTGATGAAGTTTGCAGAATATCTTTTTTATTGACCTATTTCTATTTAAATATCTTTATTTAATAATGCTGACAGTAAGAGTCATTTTCCAGAAAACAATTACAAACAAAGCCCTGTTAAGAAATTCTTACCATCTAACTACACAACATATGATACAAACAAAGGGGAAAGGCTTAGGTGCTGGAACTAGGGGTGCTGTGGGTGCTTCTGCACCCCCTGGCTTGAAGTGGTTTCCATCATATACAGGGTTTACAGTTTGGTTCAGTGGCTCTCAGCATCCCCCCCGCACCCCTGAGGAAAGGTAAAGAAAGCAGGTTGAGGTAAGCAGGCTATTTTCAGTAGAGATTTAAAGAAGTGGGTTAGAGGCATTCCGGTCATGATGTGAAAACAGCGTAGTAAGCAGGCCAAGTAGAAGTTCAGGGTGTATGTGTAATATATATAATACACACACAAAATTGAGAATTGGAGATGGGCCAGAGTTCCAAATTTTGGATCCAAGTCTCCCAAAAACCTCAGAGGTGTTTTGAACTTGAAGCTTTGATTCAGGCCCATCTTTTTATCAAGAAACTTATTAGCAATGGCTTTTGATCAAAGTGGCCTTGACCTCTTCTCTAGCCTTTAGGGTGAGGGTAGAATATCCATTTGGTTAGCCATACCTAAAATGGTGAATGACAAAATGTCATACCCAGGCTAAACATAAGCAAAAGCATTGGTGGTGATAGGAGTGTTCGCCAAAACATAATGAGACCATTTCATGTCTCAGTGCTGCTTTCCTTAGCTTCTGTTTATGAAGAGCCTCTAACAACTAAAAGGTGATAGGAGACTTTTTATTTATGGAATAATCTATTTCAATTTATTATAATTCTTAGTCTGCAGTACTATATGCTTTCAATTCAGTGCTATGAAAGGTCATTTATTAACCAAATTTTAGACACATTCCCCTCTCTCCTAATCTCTTGCATGTCTTAGTCTCTCTGGACTCTGCATCAGTCAGAAGTGTAAATAACAGAAATTCTAACAGGGTGACCATTCCATCCTCTGTATAGCCTGAAGTGTCACATCTGCCTGTCTTGCTGCCAGTCTTTTATTGGAAACAGAGCCTGCCCTTCATGCTCTCTCTAGTAATATGGAATTTTGAAGTGGGACCAATACCAAACTCCTGAACTAAAACACCCTGAAACTTGAGAGAGTCCTTGTTAGAAACCAAACTTTGTGATCAAGCATATGATCTCAGGCCTAGTCTTCACTTACCAGCTGGTCCGGCGGCACGCCATCGATGTTCTGGGATCGATTTATCGCGTCTGGTTAAGACGCGATAAATCGATCCCGGATCGATCCCGGAAGTGCTCACAGTCGGCGCCGGTACTCCAGCTCGCCGAGAGGAGTACGCGGCGTCGACGGGTGGAGACTTCCGGCCGCGTCTGGACCGCGGTAAGTTCGGACTAAGGTACTTCGAATTCAGCTACGTTATTAACGTAGCTGAATTTGCGTACCTTAGTCCGAAGTCCGGACTAAGTGGGGACCAGCCCTCACTAACGAAGGCAAGAAGGAAAAGTATTGAAAGTACTGATTTATTTGCAAAAAGGCTGGACAGCATACATGGAGATGTTTATATGTAGCATGAGTGGGCTAAATCCTTTTAGTTATGCTGAAAGATCTGAACTGTTTACTCAGCTGCTTGCCACAAACTAGGCACTGTATAAGTAGTGGGGTAGAGTTTGAAATATGTTGATTCTTTGACCTGTATCTCCTGTAAGCTATGTTCTGGAATGTTTCTTCTCCTAAATAGTCTGCTATGGGACCTTGCTTCTTTTACACTATTTGCTGACCAGATATTCTTCAAAATTAGAATAAATTCAGATCTCTTCTGAAAATTCTAGACCCCAGAAATGGGGAGAGAGGAATTGCTTTTGTTTCTTACATGCTTCACTAACTTTTGTTAGTGTAAAACATAGCTGATGAATTAACATTTAGACTGAGTAAAATCAAAAAATAGAGTTCCTTACATCAACCCACACCTATTG
Source organism: Trachemys scripta elegans (assembly GCF_013100865.1). Taxonomy (NCBI): domain Eukaryota; kingdom Metazoa; phylum Chordata; order Testudines; family Emydidae; genus Trachemys; species Trachemys scripta. The sequence goes on from NC_048303.1 coordinate 75,568,057, forward strand.
TGTGTAACAATCAAAATGGGGCTCTGGAAAAGATGTAGTGTTTCAGCATACTTGATCTATGTTAGTGGATTGGTTTTCACACAAACTGCTATTTGTATATAACCAATAAGGTGATTGAAGTATTATATTATTTTGGCACTCTAACAACATGATGATTTCATTTCAGATTAGTATTCCTGTGCTCTCGGTAACACTAATAAAGAAAACCAAAACTGCCCTTCTGGTGCCAAATGCTCTGGTCATAGCAACAGTCACTGACCGGGTAAGTGTAGAGTTATCTTTGACCTCTCTTGCTTTCGTCTCTCCTTACTCCTAGAATTTGTCATGGTGGAATCTTGAGGGAGCAGTTGCCAGGTGGCTGTTCAGAATATCGAGGCACAGACTAGTCCCATGTGGCCATTTTAGGGTCACAAAACCAAGCCCTATAGGATTTGACCAACTCTATGGCCTGAAGCACCCCTCTGAGGGGATCTTCTCTTTGCCTGTCCTGTGGGAAAGGGATGCTTCAATCTTCCAGAGTACCATATTTCCCCTGGGACCCACAGAAGATGCAGCTCTGCAGGGTATTGAGAGAAGAGGGGGGGTATAGAGAAGCAGGGCACCAGCAGCTCTACATGGACCTACAAACCTCCCAGATTACTACCTGGCAATCCAGGATGGAACTAAAACAGCTGAGGAAATTAATCTATTTTGGGAGCCCTTTATGCAACTGCAGGGAGTCCTATCTAGTGGCAGCAGGGCTTGGAGGGAAAAGTATCATCTACTGGATCAGCAGCCCCACCTCCTACAGCACCTCTGGCTCTGCTTGGTGATCTCCAGTCCAACCAGTAACAATCTAATCTAGTTCAGTTACAACATAATAGCAGCCCATGTTGGTATTCAGGATTGTTTCTTATTTATTTATTTTATTTTCAAAAAAACCTGAGCACTCCTACAATATCTATGCATTGGAAGGGGTCTGATTTTTCAATATAATTTGACCAGGGAGGGGATGGGAAAGGCAAGTTGATTTTTTTTTTTTTAACCCAGACTTTGAGTGGGATGGGGAAAATATACTGCACCTAGTCTTCTAGTTCTTACCCAGCAAAACTTCTGAGTTTTTTTACCTGGGTGTAGACTGCAGGCTTTGGCAAATTATGATAGGCCTAGTCCACGTTTCTTTGTAAAACTCTTAAACTGTGTTCTTTACTTCATATCTTCTAGGCCTTTCTTTACTATCTGCAGGCCTTTGAAAGTAATTGCTGAACCAGCAAGTGCACCCTGTTAATAACTGATGAGATGAAACTTGTGCAAAATCTTTTTTTCAAACAATAATTATGTAAATTATTACTTTTGTCTTTCAGTTCATATTTGTCTCCTTGCTCTCCAGAGACACAACCTACAAGCTATTAAAATCTGTCTGTAGCCACTTAGAGGTAAGTATTGACAGAGTGAAGTTCAGTTATGTTCTTTGACTGCTTTTTTATTTTAAAGATTAGCAATTAAATAACAAATTTTTTTTATTTAAAAATTGGCTTTCAGGATATAAGTGTTGGCAACAGTCCCAATCCTTCTTCCGCCGAAAACAGCTTCAGGGCCGATCGCCCTATGACCCTGCCTTTGGTAAGATGACTTATTTTGCTTTTGATAAAGTTCCATTTATTAAAGTCCAAATTGTCCAAACTCTTCTATTGTCTCAAACTGAAGGAAAGCTTGACACACACACACATTCTGTCACCTCAGAAATCTCTGTATGAACTGAGTGGTTGGTGATACCAGCATAGATGTAATCTTCTCTCCACAAGAATGATACATGAATAGATGTGATGTCTGTATATGTGCTCTGAGTATATAACCATGCCCATTATTAAGGTCTGTATGTGGGCTGTGCACTGACTTGCATTTTTCTTCCTTTCCACATGCCTGTATTTCCAGCAGTCAGTCTTTCACTATGCTCTGTGCTAATTTAGAGTTGCAGTAAGCGGCTTCCCTTGTCAACTTTCCCCTACATGCCAGGTCAATTCGTTGGTCTGAAGAAAAGCTGTTGTTCAGTAGCTGACATACGCTGTAATCAATGACCAAATAGTTCAAGCTACAGCTATACTAAATTCTTCATCTATAGAGTGACACCTTTTAATTTCTGCTGCTCTGGTTACAGATTTCAGATGCAAGTAACCCAAAGTAATGGAGTAAAAACAAATAATCTTCATAATTTTAGGCCTGGCCTGGTCTTTTCCATTACTTTTTGTCCCTTCAGGATTTCAGTGAAGACTACTCAGATTTGGATGGTATAGTGCACCATCGGAGACAAGAGTTGGAAGAGTCTAGCAGTACTGGCTCTCAGACCCCTGAATCGGAACGCTTCCAAGGTCAGCATAATCTTGATATTTTAAGACTGACAGTATTTAGAGCAGTGTTTTCCAAAGTGTGGGGTATACCCTCCGAAGGATAGGTGACATGAAAGGTTACCTTGAGAGTACAGATGGACGTCTCAATTGTTCTCCAGAGTCTCAGCTTTGATTTTAAAAAAATGCCTAGCTATTATGGGTTGTGGAGAAAACCTTCAGAACATAATCCAAGTGTAACCAAGGCAGCCTGAAGCAATGGTGCTGAGGTGTGAACTGAGCCATTCATTTCAATGGGTGCTAATTCAGATGCTAATGACCATGCTTTAGAGATCAACCTTCCCCATCAAAGCATTTAGGAATGGAGAGGAAGTATCATGCTATGAAGATCTACATCATGTTTTCCCGAAGTGTGGTTTGGGTGGAGAAGAGGAAAGAACAGAAGATAGATAAATTAAGATGTGTAGGCCTTTAATGTTACATCCAGCTTCCAGCCATGGGGGGGGGGGGGGTGTTATGTCTTTGCTAGGTTAGAGTGCTCTTTACCATCAAAAACTTTCTTTGCATATAGGTACTTATAAGTACCCCTTAACCTTCTTTTAAATATGCTAATAGATCAAGCTGCTTTACTCTTGCTTCAGGCATATTTTCCACACCTTGAATCATTCTTGTAGTTCTTTTCTGAATCCATTCCAATCTTTTAACCTTCTTTTAGAGGTCTGAACACCAGAACTGAACCTGGTAGTCTAGCAAGAGGAAGCATGATCCAGTTTAAGGTGCTAGACTGGAATTTGGATTCAGTTCCCTGCTCTGCCTCAGACTTCCTATGGGACCTTTGGCTTTGTTCCCCAGTTCTCTATCTGCAAAATGGGGTAGTAGTACTTCTCACAGGGATGTTGTGAAAATAAATACATTAAAGAATGAGGCACTCATTTACTATGGTAATAGGACCTATATAACCACCTTAGATAGATAGTAATGGTCTAAGCAATACCCTATACAGAGATAAGGCCACTTCCCTATTTCTTCTTAGTATTCCTATTTGTTAGGCTTCTCAGGGTATGTCTACACTCCAGCTGGGAGCATGCTTCCCAGAGCGAGTAGACAAGACATGCATTAGCTCTACTCAGTCAAGCATTCTAAAAATAGCTGTGATAGCACAGGCAGTGGCTCAGGCTAACCACCTAAGTACAAACTTACCTGGACCCCTTGGGTATGTATTCGGGCACCTAGTCTAAGCTGCCACCCATACTACCCCCAGCTATGTAGATATTTCTAGCACACTTGCTCAAGCAGAGCTAGCATGTGTCTATCTACTCAGACTAGAAAGCAAAGCAAAGCACTTACATTGCAAGTCTTTTTGTACAGGGTGAGCCCTATGTTTTTCTGTCGCCCAGGCCCAAAATATATTTGGTGCCCCCAAGCATGGTGACTTGCCACCCCTCAATGTTGGCACTCAGGGCAGCCATCCTGGTCTCCTGTCCTGAGTCTGGGTTTGTCTTTGCAAAGTTGAGGGCATTAAACTCTGTTCCTAGGATCAGGAATCTAATTTCCTTTTCAATTAGAGTGACTGGGGTGATTTGTATATGCCTTTGTACCAGAAACCAGATTAAGTTCACAAAATATTGTCTACTGCATTAATTTTCAGTTTTATATGTCAAGTAGCAATGTAACTTCCTCCTTCTCTGCTGACCCATTCCTAATATGAACAGCTGAATTCCTGCTTTATCCCATGTTAGTTTAAGTAAATACGTGCTTTTGTGTCATGGTGCAAGATAGACAAAACAAAAACTATTTATCCTTGAAGCCTTGAGAAGTATCGCAGATGTTTCTGTTTTTCCACCATTTTCTTAGAAGAGGCTGGCTTTGGGCATATGAGCTTATTCACTCAAGGTTCTTTGAACAGTATCTGCAAATGCCTTAATATATACAGTTATCCTTCCTTAGCCCTGTGTTTGCTTGATGTAATTGCTTTCTGTAACCAGTCATCCCAAAACATTGCAGGAGGAGGGTGGGAGGCGAAGAGGATTTTGCTGCATCCTTTAATTATAATGGGAATAGTCAATCTCTGCAATCTAAAGAAATAAGGCAAAAATCTGCTGTTACACTAGTGTAAGTAGTGCCAATGTGCCCTAAGTGTCTAGTACTTGTAATGTTGTTTTATGCCTCCTGGGCCATTCTGTGTTCTGCCTTGCAATTCCAAATCATTATCTGTATCACATGAAAAGCCATTTTAATAACAGTAACTTCTAATGAGGCAGTGTATCCATCCTCTTTTTTGTTTAGAATAGCCTAAATTATTTTGGGGAAACTGTTCTGTGCTAATCAGGAGGTCAGACTAGATGATCACAATCCTCCTTTCTGGCGTTAGAATCTATGAATCAATTAACTGGGGTTAGGTTTAATTTGGTAGGGCTTTTTTTTACTTTGTCACAAAGTTTGAAGCCCTTCCCCCTCCCCTCCCACCCATGTTTACCAAGTGGGTTTCTGAAACAATTATTTAGTGGTGTTAGGGAGCAACAACTAAACTGCTGTGTTGCTACCACTCGCTGAACACATTTCAGTTTCAGCTCACATCTCCATGGCAGTATTGCTATACCACCAGTGATATGGCCAACTTTTCTAATACTTGCATTCTCTAGGCTGCTTTGAGAGTGCAGAATTCTGTCCTGCAGGAACTAAGAACTTCCTTGTACTGCTCTATTCAAAGTGCACTTCTCTAACCTGCTTTCACAAGTAAAAGCCCAGCATCCCATTTTTAAAAAAACTTAGTGCATCATTGCAGCATACTCAGATACCACAGTTACAGGTATGCTATCAGAACCTGAACTGAATATAATTAAATTGGATTCCTAAATATAGCTATCCTCCAATTTCCAGCAAAATAAATTGGCAGTCATCAAAGAGAATGGCTGGTCAGTGTGTGGCTAATGGCAGGACTTGTGATTTGGTCACATTGACCTGGTAGCTTGCTATTTTGGTGAAAACCACAATTATTTTCAGTGTTCTTCATTTCAAAAGGGCAGGTTCTAGGATTAGTAACCATGTCATCAACATTTCACTTCCACTCATAATATAGAAAACCTTCTTTTAGGACTAAATATTTGTTTGTACCTACTTGAAGAGGAGATAGGAGAGTGTTTTTTTGAAAACTATATTTCCTTTTTGCTTTCCTCCAACAAAAAATGAATAGTAGACACACTTGTGCTTCTGCCCAATATACGCCTGCATCCAAGTACTTAAAATTCCAAGTACTCAGATTTTGTGAGAACGCCATTGCAAGAGCAAAATTTTAATTTTAATAAAAAAAAAAAAGAGAGCCACCCTTTAGAATATTAGGAAGCAAGCGTGTTTATTGGAGCTACCCTTTTTAAAAAGTAGTAGTGATCCAATGCCCCAAAGTTAATGATATTGCTACTGCAGTGGTTTGGATCACTACTATAGAATATTTGTGTCTAGTATTTGTACATGTTCTTCACTGATAGATGACAACCCTCATGAGCTTTGCAGTTAACTTTAAACTTGCCAAAGGAGCTTGAAACTTGAATACATTATATCAAAGCATTTCACCACTGCTTTTTTTTTAGCTTGTAAAATATGTAGAACTATTATGCAGATTGTACTAAAATCTTAAGATGAATCTTCTAATTAAGCCACCTGTATCCAGATCCCAGAAGGGCTTCCCTTCCAATCTTCATATTGGGGGAAACTGTCTAAGCTGACCTTAATCGTTTCCTTTGTGCTTCATTTAATTTAAAATCCAATCTTGTTTTTGACAGATTACCATGTCATTGAGACCCAGACTCATCTGAAAGTTTCCAAGGCAGAAGCAAAGTCTATCCATACAGACATACTCAGTAAACATATGCCTGAAGGAACAGGCAGGAACATTCCCAGAAATGGTAAAGAACCAAAGCTAGATCTTCAGCATGTATAAATTGGTATAGCTCCACATACGTGCAGGCAGCTAAACCAGTTTACATCAGTAGGGTATCTGTCCCTCACTGTTTACATCCTTTGCCACATATTTGCAGTCTCTTTTGTTGTGTTATGTCAGTCCAGTTTGATCAAAATAATTCTGTTCTTCTCACGACAGGCCAGGCTGGAGCCTTTGGATTCTTCCACAGAGTGAAGTCCCACAGATTTTTGTCTCTGAACCACATACTTGTTTTCTATGCAGTTCTGTAAGTGAACAGTTTTTTACCAAGACCATCAGAGTCTCCTCATACCTTTTATTACACCAGTCTTACAACAGTGTTGATTTCAATGGAGTTGCACCCCCGCCCAGTGTAAAACTAGAAGCATGTTTAAAAGTCGGTTTCTTCATTCCTCCTTGTTCGTGTACCAGTAATAGGATTTTACTGTAAAATCCTTTCTGCTGCATAAAAGCCAACAGAAGAATACCATTTTTTGTGAACTTTCTAAATTGCTCAAAGAAGTGATCCAGGGTAGGTGTGGATTTTATAGCCTATGCCCTATAGAAGCCTCTAAGGTGATTGTGACAGCTAAGTTTAAGAACACTACATAAATGTCCATCCAAATAACAATTAGCACTGCTGTAGATTCTAAGGATGAGATTTTTCAAAGCTACCTGAAACATGGGGGCAGATGAATTGAGTCCAATGCTCTAAGGCAGCTTTGAAAATCCCACGCTAGGAATTGTACAGTGTACAAATAATAACTTTATTCATTGATTTTTAAAACAAGTACTGTCAAACTTCTTTTCGGATACATCTGTCTGAGGGTGCTATTCTCCAACTAACGCAGCTGTCTTGTCATTTATTTTTCCCCTGCAGTGTCTGTGTCCTAGTCTTTTCTACCTTCTACATGAGATATAAAATCAATGCTCTGGAGGAACGGCTAGTCTCCATGGCTTCCTTTGTTGACTCCCATATTAATGAGTAAGAAGGCATCATTTTTAAAGGAGAATAATATTCTTCTGTTTTACACACTAAGCTCTGCTGGACACCTATCTTCTTCAAAACCTCATGATAATTGATGACAATTTAGTGCTATGCAGTTCTTGAGCCTGCATTAGTCTCATCTCATAACTTCCTCTGTTTCTCAGGAGCATTGGGGTACTTCAAGAGAATTCAGGTATAACCTGGATTTAAGCAAATTTCAGTTAATTGGGAGTAAAGGTTATACAGAGTGTTATGGGACAATATAGAGTTGTACTGTATTCTCCCTTCAAAGAGGCATATTTCAGAGTTCCTGAAATTGGCTGATTTGCAAAGGAAACCTTTATTCTCCAGGTGCTATCTGGCTAGCCTTAGATACTTCAAAACCTGCAGGCAGGTTCCTCTGATTGTGTGCGTTGTGGGGAAGAGGGTTCCTGAAGTTTTGGGCTACCTTCATCTTCAGGCTACACCAATCCTACTGCACTAATACCCCATTTTGTGATGCAGCACAAAGAAAAGGGGAAAAATTGACTCCCTCAAGAATCTGGGCTGCTCTGGGTGCCAGTGTGGCCATCATCAGCATAAATTAGAGCAGTCAAAAGGTCCTTTAATTTACGGCAGCCTCCTGAGGGCCGCCTATAGACTGCTACACAGTTCAGAGCAGGCTGGAGCCCCCATAGTGCTGCCCCCTCCACCGGAAATTGTTACGGCCACTTATGGCTGCTGTGTGCTGTGCGTTCACTAGGGGAATTTTCCCATGACTCTTGTGGCCCAGTGCCATTCCCTCAATGTTGCAGCAGCGTGCAGAGCTCAGGTCAAGGGGAAAATTTGTCCTGAGTGGCTGTTTTCTTGCTTCATTGATTTAGGCCTGATCTATATTAGAAGGGGTTTGCTGGTATAGCTATACTGGTATAATTATATTGGCAACCCCCCTACTGGGGACATAATTTATATAGACAAGAGGTTTGGTTTTTTTGTTTGTTTTGGTTTTGGTTTTTTTAAGGTATGTCTTATACCAGTTTTTCAAATAAAATAAGCTATACCAGCTCAAGGACTTTTTTGTCATTATAACTGCATCTACACTAAGGCTTTATCAGCATAGATATGTTGGTAGGGGCTTGATTTTTATTTTTTTTTCCCCCCACACTCCTGACTGACTTAGCTCTCCCAGCAAACTTTGAAGTGCAGACCTAGCCTTAAACTGTTACGTATATTAATGGGGCAAGCGGGGGAAGTAGATAGGAAAATACAAGTGATTCAGTTAATGTCAGTATCAATAACCTAATCCACTAACTCATGAATATTTATTCTTACTGACTAGTATGTACTATGAATGTCTATATTGCACTAAAAAACATATAAAAGGTCAGATCTAATAAGCATTTATTTCTAGTGCAGCCAATTCTGGTATTCAGGGATCATTCAATGCTTAAGGTGCTTGCAAGAGATCAAGTTTATTCTGTGTTTGCTTCCAGTTGGCTGTGCTTAACAAGAGCTTCAGGGTGCCCACCCAGGCTCTGTCTGGTAATCTCAGCCATTGAAGGCACAATCCCCAATACCACACCAATAAACTCTCATCTGCACTTTCAGGTGGTTTAAAATAGATTTCCATGCACCAAAACAATGACCTCAGTTAATGGAAAAGGCAATAAAAAGTAAGTAGTGTGTGGAGAGTTTGGATTAACCCTTGGACCCTCCAAATGAACCTTCACCATCCTTGGTAAAAGGTAGTGAGCAGGGCCGGCTCCAGGGTTTTGGCCACCCCAAGCAGCCCCAAAAAAAAAAGCCACGATCGCGATCTCTGGCGGCAATTCGGCAGGAGGTCCTTTGCTCCCAGCGGGAGTGAGGGACCGTCCGCCGAATTGCCGCCGAATAGCTGGACGTGCCAGCCCTCTCCGGAGCAGCCGCCCCAAGCATCTGCTTGCCAGGCTGGTGCCTGGAGCCGGCCCTGGTAGTGAGGTACATAGTATATTTATAAGCAACTCACTAACCCTCCTGAGTTTCTTAAGCAAACACAGGGCCTGTTCCTCGTTACAACATAGTTCCCTCTCCAGTCCCATTTCTTAGCACCCGCTATGGCTGTTTGTTTTTAAAGACAAAAACAAATAACATTTCCTTTGCCAACCTCACTCTGTACCTACCTGTTGTCAGGAGCCAACCTAGTCTTCAGAGCAGGTGGGGGCTCCATGAAAGTCTGACAATACAGATTTCCCCCCAGGCTCCTCCTACACTCTGTCTGCTGCAAGCACATGATTCCCAGGCTAAGGGAAGGAATGGGACCCAGCAGCAGGGAGACAGTTGTCCTTAAGAGAGCCAATTAGAGAAGAAATAGTTATTCCATAGCAGGTCCGAGCACAACTTGCTTCAGCTAGGGCTCCTGACCCAGCACTGGTCTGAGCCCCAGAAACTTAAGATCCTACCCAGACATAGAAACGCCTAGTCACTGCACCAAAACCACAGCTAGCTGGGTTCAAAGGTGAATATAATTGGGGAAACTGACCAGTTTTTTAGGGTTACATTCAAGAGTGGACTATATTCTATCCCTCATGTGATTGTGAGCCTTCCTAATCTAGCATGCAAAAAATTGTTAAAAATCAAATAGTAAACCAGAATGCAAAACTACAACAGCAGGTGTTGTACCCGGAAAAGTTGACATAGTCAGCCAGCTGGAGAAGCACCACCTGAAAAACAAGCAGCCAAAGGCTAAACCTAACACAAGGCAGTGCCATACCCGGAATGGGTGGACCTGTCTGCAAAGTATTGAAAGAGCCCAATCTCTTGGGTTAAGTTACGTTACACTTCTAACTCCATTTTCCTGGGGGAGTCATCCATGACAAAACACTCCCTGACCAACATTCCAGGCCACTTAGAAAAACTATTGCACCATTTAGGGTCCAATTCTGCTCTCAGCTACTTATGCAACTTCTACTGACAGTGGGGATAGTGTGCATGTATCAGAGAGCAGAGTTAGGCTCTTGATTATTAATTTAAAGGAGTAGGAAGGGAATAATGCCTTATCTTAACTGGAATGTCTGGAAAGCTGTTCATCCACTGGTTTGTCCCTTATTTAGAGTTGTGTAAGACTCTTAAGGCTCCTTCAAACCACTTTGATAATGGAGGGAGGGTCATTCCAATGTGGTCCAAACTTTTAAAGGATAGAGAATGATCCTAATGTGCACTTTCCACTCTTTGTTTGGATCCATGTCATAAGACACAAGCATACTTACAGAAGGATTTTACTAATAAAAATGCTTAAGAATTTCCATCTTGGTTTCTGTAGAATTAGTCTGGTAAAGAATGTAGTCTGAGGGCACAAATTACATTACAGAAATACTGTGCTAAATAAGTATCGTACTAACAATGTTCCCATTCAAATCCTTCATTGCTCTCTTTATAGAACTTCTATTACATGTACTCATCTTCCCTTTCCTCCTTCACATCTCTTTCTTTTGTTTAACAGCCAGCCAGTGCAACAAGCCCTGGGATCCCATCTGCAAATTAATGCTGATGCCCTCTGTGGTGAACTAACAGCTAACCTCATAAAATTGGAAAAGGTAATTTATTGAGATGAATAATATTAGGTAAGTACTTAAATGCCCAGTACTCAGGATACATGATGATCACAATAGGTTTTTGTCAAACCACTGATGCTTCTTTCCCAAAAGTACTAGACCCTCCAAGATTTGCTTTTGTAGATCTCGGAACAGCATCTCTGGAAGAGTGTGCACCACCTTCCTGAGGTGAAACAGTTCTTGGACAAATGCATAAATTAACAGTTAAGCCTGAGCATGTGTGTCAGTATATGTGAGTGCTGCTTTATGAGAGGTTGAGAGATCAATTGCCATTTAATTACTTTGAAACCTCCAGTGATTTGTTTATGATCAGTTAATGACCTTCATTTTTGGCTAGTAAGGCAACAGACTTTTGATATTACCTTTCTTAGGTAATATGTTTCTCCAGTCTGTTTTGTCCAAACAATAAAAGCTGCTGGAATGCCAGTGTCCACCTACAAAGTGGGTGTTTAGTAATGCCTGTTACTGCTTAGTAACATGAATGCACCAGCCATTTGTTCCCTGCAGATGACCTCTTCTCTTTTCCATTTACTAATTGCAGAACTAAATGTATTTGCTATCCCCAGCTGGAAAATCAAACAAAAACAAGACTAGGCAGGAAGGTATATTTTCACTCATTTACATTTTAAGTGCAGTAAACTGATAATTAAAACTAAGGTGTTTTATTTTTTTCCATTGGCCCAGCATGTAAGTTGTATTTCTACTGTTATAACCCTTTATTTGAATTCCTACATACTACAGTCACATGAGTTTTTGTTTCTAAAATGTTGATAGCTTGCCAAGGTCTTTAATACAGTTTGTTTGTTTTTTCAGGTTGCATGTCACTGAGATTATTTAATATCCCTGCTAGCTATATGTCAAAGGTTTCAAAAACAACTTTGCTACCAAGGAAATGGGGCTTGATTCTCTCCTCAGTGTAAATCTGGAATCATTCCATTGACTTCATTGTCAATATTTACTAGTTTAAAAGTAGTGAGTGAGAGGAGATTACTCACTATATGGTAAGATCTATTCAGAGACCTGCAATCTTGACCCACGTACACAGGCCAAATCATTACAATGGGATTTCTCATATAAAGACTAATGCTTCAGTTCAGCAAATCACATGAGCATGTTCTGAAGTCTCATTGATTTCAGTGGGATTTGAGCCTATGCTTTAAGTTAAATGCTTTGCTCAACTGGGGCCAAAAGAATTGAACCCCTAAAGAGACCTTAACTGTGTGTATTTTCACAATTGTATTGTAAGTTGGCAGCAATCCAGTGGTCCTAGTGTCCTCTGAGCACAGGTTGTTGCATAGCAACAAACTTTTCTTAAGTAAAGAACTGCTAAACCTTAGCAAGCATCTAAGCTAACACTATGGAATAATTAGCTATTTGTTTGCGAAAATTGTACTACTGGGTTGACATTCTGCTCTCATGCTAATTTTTTTTTTTTTTTAGATGAGGAAAGTTATTAGTCCTGGTACCTGTACTTAATGTATGCTTTCCTCTCCTCATCACATCGTCCCCATAGACTTGCAGAAGTCTGGCCTTAAACCTACTCTCCAAAAGCCTTTTCAGAATTTGACCTGTTGCAGTGACCTCTTTTGAATGTGACCTTGTGGTTCTCACAGCTCTATTGAATTCCACACTTGTCGGCCACTGAATTCCCATTGGCTTAGTACCACAAAATCTAGCACTTTTAGACTATTTTTGAAGGGCTTCATACAGTTTGGTTGCCAAATGTACCAGATGTATCCACCAGACAAGTGCTTGAAATGAAAAACCAAAAGGACTCGTGTGCCTCACATATATGAGCCCCAAGATCTCGGTTGACTCCTCTCCCTCTTCTGAGAAGGGAATAAAATTAAAATGCAGGCACTAGATTGATAGATTCTAGGACTGGAAGGGACTTTGAGAAGTCATCGAGTCCAGTCCCCTGCCCGCATGGCAGGACCAAATACTGTCTAGACCATCCCTGATAGACATTTATCTAACCTACTCTTAAATATCTCCAGAGATGGAGATTCCACAACCTCCCTAGGCAATTTATTCCAGTGTTTAACCACCCTGACAGTTAGGAACTTTTTCCTAATGTCCAACCTAGACCTCCCTTGCTGCAGTTTAAGCCCATTGCTTCTTGTGGGCTTAAATTTGTATATGTTAACCTGGAAGCAGACTTCATTTTTTTTTCTTTCTTCCTTTCCCTCAGTGAACCCATCCCTGCTTTTTTTTTTTTTTTTCCCTCAACGGGTGTGTTTTGTGTGCCTCAGGGAAGTGGTGGGGGAGGGGGTATGATAACATGGCTTTAAGGTAACTTTCCACGATCCTGGGTCAACTGGGGGCTGGACTAGGCATGGCATAATCTTAGAGCACCCTTAAGGCAGCTCCATATTACACCATCTGTAGCCAGTGGCTATGGCAGCTGAGACTCTGACAGAACACCATGCGTCCCACCTTGACGTGCCCTATGCTAAAGTGGGGAGAGAAACAGGAGACATAGAGCTGGCTAAGCTAGCTTTGCACCATCCAATGGTTCCCTTGGGTAGCATTTTGGCTGCTTTGCACTGCCTTCAACAACACAAAGCAGCTGGGGCAGAGAATAGAGCCCAGTATCTTCTCCCTGGTGCTGGCTGCCACCTTACTTCTCCTTAAAGGAGTAGGCTAATTTCTGGAACATGGAATGTTTTACTTCATGATCTGTAGATTGTATCCTACTGTCCATCGGCTGAGCTCACCAAAACACTTTGAATTTCCCACTTTGAAAAACCCAAAGGCTTTTGATAAAAATTCTGTAGATGTTTTCTTAAGATTTTGGCCACATATAAAGATGGTCACCATTTTTTTCAATTATCAAAAAGATCAATTATGAAATTTTGAAAAATTACAACATTGATTAATAACTTAAAAAAGTTAATGAAATTAATTACTGGGTTTTTTCCAACTCTACTGTTAGTCATGGAATAGCCCTGCTCTTTCACTAGCTGAAACTTAGTGGAAGAGCAGGACAGCTATGGAATTTACCGAAAGTACTCCTAAGTCCTGACACCTCAGTTCCAGCTTTCCAACTGAGTTTGTACCTGGCCAGGGCTGTCCCTAGGTGGGTGCGGGTCCAGGACAAAGGTGACAAGTTTCTAATCTGGGGGGGGGCTCCCCCCGGCTCTGCCAAGTACCTGCCCCCACTCCACCCCTTCCCCCAAGGCCCCACCCCACTCCACTCTTCCCTGCCCAGTTCCGCTCCCTCCCCCAAGCACGCTTTTGCTCCCTTACTCCTCTCCCCTCCCCCCCAGTGCCTTCTCACACCGTGAAACATCTGATCCACAGGAGGCGCTGATTGGCGGAGCCCACCGGCAGGTAGGAGGCACTGTGGGGATGGGGAGGTTCTGGTAAGGGGGCTCCTCCTTGCCTGCCTGCCGCTTGCCTCCCCGTTTGCTTCCTCACCCCACTCATCCTCCTGCCTCACCTCCCCGCCCGCCTCCTCATGATTTTATAGACGCGCAGGGACCCTCCAAAGCACAGGGCCTGGGGCAGTCGCCCCGATTTACCATACCCAATGGATGGCTCTGTACCTGGCTGATACACATGGATGTTGGGTTGACTTCAGGATAGCAACCATTCAAAAGGGCATAAATAGCAGTGCCAGAATTAAGTGGTGCATTCAAACTTGCACTGAAGAATGCTATTCACACAGTTAGAAAGCAGTAAGTTTATCTGAACCTTCTGTTCTTCTTTAAGATACAAAACAACTTACAAAGACTACTTGAAGATGGTGACTGAAACCTTCATGTTCTGGGCTACTTCATACCTCATTCTCCTGCGTCTGATAAGCAGCAGCAAACACTGCAGTGAACTCTGCAGGCTGGAGTTCGTGTTCCGTTTTTTTAATCTAAAGCCACGCTTCGACTGCTGCAGTAGCTTCTCCATCTCAAAAATCTGGCGTGGTTTATTTTTGTGCAATAAACTATATCTGTGTATTCTGACAATAATGTCTTTCCATTGTTTGTCTCTACTGATGTGTGACTATGTGATTTTTATAGTTTGGGGCCAAATTCTGTTCTTGGTTACTCCAGTGTAAATCTGGAGTAACTCCCTTTATCTCAATATTTGTTTTTCATTTACATGGATGTGACTGAGCAGAATTTGGTCCTGGGTGTACAGCTACGGAACCATTATGTGCAAATGCTTGTTGTCTTTCAGACAGACACCTGTCTCTCTAATATTACTGTAGTTATGAATAAACACTCCATTTTTAGTTTTCTTTTCTTCTGCCCCAGTTCCCCAAAATCTATGTATGTGTCAAATACCTTCATGTCTGGTCTCTCTGGGCCTGAATCTCTGAGGTGCTGAGTGCACTCTGCTCCTTATGTGCCAGATTTTCAGCTGGTGTAAATCAGCACAACTCCATTCACTTCACTGGAGCTATACCAGATTAATACCAGCAGAGGATCTGGCCCATTGACTTCAATGGAAATTGAGTGCCCAGTAGATGACAAGATTAAACCCTATACAAACGCTCACAATTTCTACAGAATACCCCACCCACTATGAACTGTAGCTTCTGCAAACTCTTTACAAGGATAGCAGCCCAGTGTGCCACCTAAACAGTTTAAAATATCCAGTATATTTTTAAATCTATCATAACACAGTTTGCTCAGGATGCCCTTCAGTGCTAAGACGCTGTCAGCTTTTCAAAGGGTCGCATGAGGTCTTAGCTGTGCAGTTCCCATTCCAGTTACTGGGAGTCCCATAGCTAATTTGGTCATGGAAGATCCCACAGAGTCTATCGCCCTTACACAATGGGAATGGGCAAGTTAATGAAAATACAATGATAGAAACTATTTAATTGGAGTGAATAGAAGAAAAATAGGTGTCCCCTTGTTCTGTTGTTTTCACAGAGCCTTAAATGATGAAGTAACTGGTGATTTTAACTCTTCGGTTTACCAAGTGGGTTGGTTGGTTTTCATGAGGCAATATTTAGGGTAGCATAAGATAGAGCCAGTAAGTAAACAGATGTTTATATATGCATTTTTATAATCATTTCTGTGAAATGTACCTTATTTTGTTTAATAAAAAATAAACTGTTTAAAAAAGTCTGGTGCTTACATGTGGAATGTACAAGCAAAATTGTAACAGTTTTTATACTATAAACAAAGCTGATGTACAATATCATAGGGGTTAGCTGTGTTAGTCTGAATCTGTAAAAAGCAACAGAGGACCCTCTGTTGCTTCTTAAAGCTGATGTAGGTTTTTGCGATCAGAAATGTTGCTCTTAGTGTGAATCCATTTTGTGCCTCTAAAATCTGTTTTCAAACCACCTTCTAACTAATACATCATACTACACAATGCAGCTAGGGCCTGATCAAAAGCCTAATGCAGGCCATGAGAGGCTTTCCATCGGGGCTGGTGCAACCATTTAGGCGACCTAGGTGGTCACCTAGGGCGCTAGGATTTGGGGGCGCCATTTTCTTCGGCAGCTACCGCGGCGGCCGGATCTTCGGCCACCCCGGTTGCCGCCAGCATTTAGGCGGAGGGAGCTGGGGCAGTGGAGTGCGGGGAGGGCCGCCTGCAGCGGGGGGAACCTGACTGGCACCACAAGCCTGGGAGGCGGGAGAAGTGAAGCAGCCAGGGCGTGCTTGGGGAGGAGGCGGAGCAGGGGTGAGCTGGGATGGGAGGTGTGCTGGGGGGTGGGGAGCTGTTGTGGGGGGGGGGGTGCCTCAGGGTGGGGTCTCGGGGACAGGGGGGGCGCAAGGTGAAAGTTTCGCCTAGGGTGCAAAACATCCTTCCACCAGCCCTGCTTTCCATTGAAGGCTTTCATTCAGATTCTTAGTGTGGATGCATTTTTCCTCATCTCCAGGCACTGGAGAAGATCCACAGTTGCTGTAAATCCATGTAACACCAGGACCGATTTACACGAGCTGAGGATTTGCAGGAACAAATTTTATAGTGGGGATGCTGCTGATGGAAACCATGTGTTTATTCTTCAAACAAAGGGGTGCGCCAGCCCCACCAACATCCCTGTTCTGGCACCACTGAGCATCTGGCCCATATTTGTAACATGTTGCTGTGAACCTTGGGTAAAGCTGTGCCTGAAGAATGTGGGACAGAAGCCTCTGTCACCCTCAGCCTGTAGGCAAGGTACAGCAATCTGCACAGCTGAGCCAGGGGCCAGTTTTGTATATAGTGCCCATTGGGCACCTCTCCCATTCAGTGGATCTGTTTCAGGTTGATGTGGTTTCCCACCAAATACACCCCTCAGTGAAGAGAGCACTGCAAGGCTTTGCTCTCCAGCATGCTGGAAGTTAAGAGTTCCACACCCCCAGTGGCCACTTTTCATCCCATCCTAAACGCAGCATGGCAGAAGTTCCACTGAATGTACTCTTTGTGGCTGTAAAGTTTCTGGGCGGGCCTTTCCTATTTACTTAGATGTATAAAGCAACAGAGAGTCCTGTGGTACCTTTAAGACTAACAGATGTATTTGGAGCATAAGCTTTCGTGGGTGAATGCCCACTTCATCGGATGCGTGTCCGACAAAGTAGGCATTCACCCACGAAAACTTATGCTCCAATACATCTGTTAGTCTTAAAGGTGCCCCAGGACTCTCTGTTGCTTTTCACAGATCCAGACTAACACAGCTACCCCTCTGATACTTAGATGTATAAATATCACAAGTTGTGCAAACTGATAAACCTCTCCCCACACAACTTTTCACCTCACGTTCCCAAACATG
Source organism: Trachemys scripta elegans (assembly GCF_013100865.1). NCBI lineage: Eukaryota > Metazoa > Chordata > Testudines > Emydidae > Trachemys > Trachemys scripta. The sequence goes on from NC_048303.1 coordinate 75,585,560, forward strand.
AGCCACATTCTACCCTCACTTATGAAGTCAGTGGAGTTCCATGGGTGCAATGGAGGGCACTAGCTGACTTCCACCAGTGAAATTAATGCAAGGGACAGGAGAGACAAGCTAGGACACAGTGCAAGCTAGGGCACTGCCGAGAGCTGTCCTAATGTGATTCCACTGCTGAGGATTATGGCAGTGAGGAATTGCTAAAACACTGGATCTCCACAGTCTTATCTCCTTTCACCCTAACACAGCCTAGTCTGCCCCACAATGGCCCCTGGAAACACCTGGTCTCTGAGAGCTGTAGGCCAGTAGTAGATCTGGGCCTCAGAGTTTGCAATATGAAATGTGTGCCAAGGCTGGTAATAGTTTTCTCCATGACGTTACTTGGTGAGATGCCACAACAGAGATTATACTAAATTTTTGTTGCCTCTTGAGGCAACTTTTAAGTCGAGTTGGACAAAAAATCAATTTTTCGGTTTAGTGCTGAAAATGTTTGGGATTTGTCAGCAGATCAGAAAAGTCTGTTTCAGGCTAGCAAAATAAGAGTGAGCGTACATTTGTTTTAAAACCTTTAAGGCCATGGTTATGGCACTTGTCTGGGGTGTGGGAGACCAGGTTTAAATCCTCCCCTGGAGCTGTGCCTAGAACTCAGATTTCTTGTCTCCCTGGTGAGCACTGTAATGACCAGGTTCTAGGCTGTTTTAGGAGGGGTTGCTCTCAATCTCTCCTGTTGAAGTTGGTCCACTTTGTGAACCTACCTACACATTCATTGGCCCAAAGAGAGAGAGCGAGAGGGCACAAGAGAATGACTCTATAGCCTGGTGATGATTATGAAGCACTCACCTGGGAGGGGGCAGTGCTGAGTTCAAGTCCTTGCTCCATGGAATGGATTTAAGCTGGGGTTTCCCACATCTCCTGCAAATATCCTAACCCCTGGGCTAAAAGTTAAAATGGGGGGAACAAATTGTCTTATTTTGCTGGCTTGCGATAAGTTTTTTCCAGGAAGAACTAATTGGGTCAAATTCACATAAAGTTTCAGGTCAACTGAGACTGCACGTTTTGGCAAATTAACTATGTGTTCAAAAAAAAATTCATAATCTAGATCTCTAAGGGCCAAATGTTGCCTTTGGTTGTGCCCACATGCCTCCTGTTTAATTCAAAGAGAGCCCTGTAAGCAAAGCCCAGGATGGAGAAAAGACTATCCCAGTCTGTTTTCAAATACATCTGAACTGTATTCCTAAACCTGGTGTCTTTTAAACCTTGTGGAGATTATACAGAGCTGCCTATGTAACTCTATCCAACTGAGGAGCTGACTTTGAATTTGCAGAGGGTATGAATTAAAAGCAATTCTTGAAATTAAAAGCACAGAAAAGATGTCTCAGAGCAGGGTCAACTGATTTTATTTTGATGACAACACCAAATAGTTCCACCTATTAACAGTAAGTGGGATGGGGAGGGGTTTTATGCTGGGCAAGCTCTGATTACACCCACTTTGGAAGAGATCTTCACCATGGGAATGGAATAATGTACAGCATGAGGGTGGTCCATAAGGATACAAGTAGACTTTCAATGTGGTGTCAACGTCACACCTATGCAGGTAGGGGAAATAGTGCCCCTTGAAAATAATGCATAACCCTAAAGCAAGTAACAATTGCACTTGATTTACAGTACTGGGGGCAGGAAACTCACAAAAAGCCAAAGCTAATATAACAATAGCTAAGAAGTAAGATGACATCAATTATTGAAGTAAAGGATAGGTTGATCCATAGTACAGGACTGTCAATATTAATTTAACATAAGTGCCTAGCTAGACATAACCCTTTGCTCTCACATTACACCAGCCTAACAGAACAGCTTCCCAGCACTCACACTCATACTCATGCATGCACAAGCCCAAACTTCTCCTGGAGTTCTAGTTATAAATGCAGACTAATCTACGGGCTTTCCTGGGGCCTGTGTCTATCTCCTCCTCAGGTACATCAGGGCTGTAAGAATTTCCACAGCTTTCCTCTAGAGGACTGATGGGGTAATTGGGCAAAAACTGATTCTCTTTCCCCTCCCCTGTGCTAGTTTCACAACTGCCTGAAACATTTTCTTGTTTTGACATAACATGAAAAATGGGCTCTATATCCCCCAACACCTCCCTCATGCCCACCAGATAGATCTGTTTACTATGTAGTAGTATTCTAGGTATCAATTAATGGAAGTACTGTGCCTTTAAAAACTGGTGATTGGGTACTATAAAATCAAGAGAACTTCCTAACAACTATTACCACTCACTGAACAGAGCAGATCTATTACTCCATCATAACTGCAAGCATGTCATGTTTTTGCTATAAAAAAAGCTTTGTGGGGATATTTATAATATGCTGAATTAATTCTTACAGCAGACTGGGAAGGAGAGCAGGTAAGTTAAAGATTTATCACTAACCATACTGTTCCGTAAGCACATATAATAGATAACAGTGACCAAAATAAACAGTTGCAGCAGTGAATGAGTAATCCAAATTTATTTTAATAGATCTTTGAGCTGATAGCTGCCCTTTAACCTACATATTGTTTGTAGTGTTGTTGTGGCTGTGTTGGTCCCAGCATATTAGAGAGACACAAGATGGGTGAAGAAAATCTCTGTGTAGCTCAGAAACTTGTCTCTTTAACCCAGATGGCACAATTTAAGGTAAGGTGAATCCAAGTAACCTAATTTCTTTCTAATGCAGGAAAAATAAGTGCTGCACTGCTCTGTTGTGGGGGAAGGTCAGAGCTCATACTTGTCTTCTGATCCTGGGAGTGTCACTTGCACACTGCCTTCAGCAAATCATTTGTGTCTCAGTTTCTGCAACTGTAAATTTGGAATAATGATGGATTGCTTCACAAGTGTGTTATAAATGTTTCAATAGCACTATGGGCCCAGAGCCAAAAGGTGTTGTGTAAGTGCCAATTATGGTGCAATGCCCTCCCCAGACTGGGAAATAGAGAGCTGCTGGGAAAGGGCCCATGAAACCTCTGCGAGGTTCATCTAGTAAGAACACGTAGAGCTTCTATCTCACAGCTCTGAACTTGGTCTAGTCAATAAAGATCAGATCATCCCCCTGCTGCAGTAAAACATATATAGGATTATTACCAGGGATGATAAGGCAGAGGAGTTGAGTTTCACCTGTCTGTTCCAACTGGGTTTTGCCCACCTGTTAGGACCCTTCTGCCTCTGCCTTGGGCCTTACAGCTCCATCAGAGTTGCTCATGAGATGAGAGAGAGAGAGAGTGAGAATTTTCAACAAAAACAATAAAATGTCAAATTTTCATCACATTCCTTCTACATTTGAGAGGGGACAGGTTGTAGCACAATTGTTTTGAGTACGTACTTAGGCCATAGCCCAAACCACTGCCAATACTGCTGTGTATGTTGTTATTTTTAGGCATGTCTATGGCTACTTGACCTAGGAATTACACTTTCCAGTTGCTGGGTAGACATACCCTTACAGCTAAGAGTTCTTAGTCATCTGATAATCTCTAGATGAGCCTTTAGTTCAGCACTGTTATTAGTTTATCACCTGACTGGATCAGCTGCAGTTACTGGTAACCTGCTGCACTTAAGAGCATTGAGAGTTTGAAGTTATTAAGGAGGAATAGCCTGCAATAAAGATAATGAAAGAAGGATGGCTATTTATAAGTGAAACTGAAGCAAACAAACTAGGCCTTTTATCACTCTGTCATATGCTTTTTATAAATAACATAACAATGATGTCTTTATTTGGAAGGATTTCACCAGCTACACATTAATTGCAGTTTGCCAGGTGAGAAATAGCTGAACCCTTATTTAACACACTTAATTTGCTAGCATGCATAGAATGGCTAATCTTACTTATTGCCTCTGAAATTTGTGGCTTGAAATCAGTGAGCTCCTCCCTAATTCCTGCTGGCTGCTATACCAGTAGTAGAAATTTTATAATGCAGGGAAGACAGAACTTTGGTAAAATCAGGGTTTCACAAAATTGTGGGACTAGATGATAGCCTATTAGTAGGTTGCTTACTAACAACCTCCCTCCCCACTCCTGCAAACCTCCTGTTACTAAAAAAAGAGGCAAAAGCTTAACTAAATAGCTAGATCATACCTGGTGCGCCCTGAAGTGCTCCAAATTCTAGCTTAGGAAGACCACCAGAGAAGAGGCTTTAAAGATGTGACACCACTACCTTCCACTGAGCTTGTCCTGCCATGGAGAATTTATTCCTATATATCCTGGAAAGAACAAGGAGCTACTACAAGATGTCATATAGCCTATAGGTATCTCCTCCCAAGGTGTAGTTATGCACATCTCTCCCACCTATGCATCTCACTTTTTCTATTCTCTCTCTCTCTCTTTCCCAGAACAACTTTCACTTAATATTCAGGTACTGTACCTACTTAAGTAACAATAGCAAAACAAAATCAACAATGGTGTGCATAATCATCTTGTGTATTGTGTTTAATGGCAGTTATCTTTTTCCTATGTACATGACACTTTGTCTTCCACGGTGTTGAATTGATCTGGTTACTGGTCACATACTCATTGATTTCAGAGACATTTAAAAACCCACACTTGTTGGTCAGACAGGAAGCCCTGTGAAAGGCCGTCCCTCAGTTACTCAAGTCATGACGAAATGGAAGTGTCCATATTAAACTCCATTAGTTGTTTATAAACCAGTTTCCTGGTCTTTGGCAATGTAGGTAGCATGGAAATAGGACTGTAGACTGAAGGGGCCATTCAATTGCATTCATACATAATGATACTGATGAGGTAATTTTCCATTGAGAAGGCACTTTACCAGGGCTTAGTCGCAGATTAGAGAGCAATCCTTTGGATGTGCTGCCAAGTGCAAAATTAAAAACTAGCTCTTATCTATACATCTGCAGATAGTACTAAGTGTTCTCTCCAAAGTAAAGAATTAACCGGTGGCTTAACCACTTCATTACAACCTCACATGCTGTACCTGGTTCCTGGTATATGGTGCAAAACACAGCTCTAGAACTGTTCCACCAGCATGGTAGTGCCCATGACTTTGAAGGGCTGTGCTAATCCTCCAATGTGATCTCATTCTGTTTCAGTACAAAAGCTGCAGCTGAGGCAAGCCGTGAAGGGAAGTTCATACAGGGAAGTCGCTCTGTACCAATGTTTAATTCCAACACGTAAGTGGTGAACTCTTGACTTTTTCTCATAGAATGCAGTTTGTGACATGGGCTTATGATTCTCATGTGAACAAAGCAACAGAGGGTCCTGTGGCACCTTTGAGACTAACAGAAGTATTGGGAGCATAAGCTTTCATGGTTAAGAACCTCACTTCTTCAGATGCAAGTAATGGAAATCTCCAGAGGCAGGTATAAATCAGTGTGAGGTTCTTACCCACGAAAGCTTATGCTCCCAATACTTCTGTTAGCCTCAAAGGTGCCACAGGACCCTCTGTTGCTTTTTACAGATTCAGACTAACACGGCTACCCCTCTGATACTTGACATCATGTGAACAACTACATCTAAAACAATCACTACATGGTATCCAGCTTGAAACAGAGCACAGTACTGACCAGTTACACAAATTTTAAGACAAAACCTACTGCTGATCCTTGTAGTACTCCACTAGACACCTTTCTCAACAGATACTTTACTATTTATCATTACTCCTTGTGTTCACCCTTTACCCGGTTTTCTGATCTACATGCCAGTGTTCCCATGCCATCCAATTTGAATTACTTTAAGTGGGATTTCATCAAAGGCTTTACTGACATTAAATCTACTGTCTCCCCTTCATTAACTAATTTACTAATTCTATCAAAAAAGCTATCCAGTTAGCTGGCTGAGGTTTGGTGTTTATAAACCCATGCTGCTTTACACCTGTGGTTCTTTTAAGGCTTGTCTGCATGGGGAAAATAGCTATGTCAGTCAACTTCCCCATGCAGATAAGCCCTTATTCTCTGAGCGCTCAAAAAGGGTGGGGGGAGTTTTACCACATCAGCTGATATTTGGTAACATCTTCATGTAGACAATATAGTTTGTCATTTTCTTGAGTGTTAGTCAGTTGAGGTACACAGTAGGGGGAGAGGCTAGATTTACCTGAAAGAGATAACATGTGAACACTACCCTGGCCTTGTCTTCACTAGGATTTTATTGTGTGTTAGCTAACAGGTGTTAGCCTCCACACATACACACTAGCTTTTTCCTAGTGAAGAAATGGCCTAAGGTTGAAATCATGGCCCTATTACAGTCAATGGGAGTTTTGTCATTGACTTCAACAGTGCCCAGGATTTCACCCTAAAAGTTCAGAAAAGTGATACCAAATACACTATTGGGGTAAGCAAATCCAGCTCCACTCAAGTCCCCACTTCTGCCAGCATTGCTCTTCAACCTTTTCCTCAAAATTTGTTCTATGATGTTGGTCAAAATAGAAGTTAAACTTATGGGAAAGTAATTGCCAGAATTGCTCTTATGTCTTCTATTGAAAACCAAGCCTACGTTTGCTTTCACCAAATCTTTTGGTATCGCCTCAGATGACCTTTTTTTTTTTTTTTTTTTTTTTTTTCCCCCCCCCCCTTCAGAAACAATTCTCAGTAGTCTTTAATCATGATGCATAGTTTATTTGTAGGTTTTTCTAAGTATTCAAGTGGTAGAACACAGATACTATTAAATAGGGGAGGCTCAAAAATGTGAACTACATCTTCATAAAAAGTATGTCTCTCCTCCCATTCACAATTACACAAACCACTTCTTTTCCCATTTGCAATCCCATAACATCTCTTTGGAACTATAGGATGGTTATGTTAGCTAAAAACACATTCAATGCATTCTGATCTTTTAATGTCATGCAATAAATGAAAACAAGACATTCAGCATAATTTGGCCAGCCACTTTTTACAGACCTCTTATAGTAACTGCTGTATTAGACTGTTCTCGCCTATCCTCTGTTATTTGTATTAACTGTGGAACTATTCAAACACAGCCTCTAGCAAGTGGAAACTATTCGGAAAGTTTTGGCACAGCAAATTTAAAAAAAACACTGCTCCAATTATTCTTTTTTGTTCCCTATTAATTATAGAACTTCATTCCATGTAGAAAAAATGGAGATATTTAATCATTTCAGACTGATTTCTGGTAGTACTGAGCTCTAAAATCATGCTGCCGACACAACTCTGCTCATTACTCTTCTATTGTTCATAGTCCAGGAATCAGACCCTCATAATATGTCATACTGAGGATCACACCGAATAATGTTTTTGTTTTTGTTTTTTCCACAAGAGGGAAGACCTTGCGTTATTGCCTCTTACCAACAGAAACCAGATTAAAACACTGACCACAGCCCTTTAATATCTAAATCTGAAGAATGTCTGCCATAACAAGTATAATATTAGCATCGTTTTATGAACATGTGAGGTTAAGAACAGTATTGTGTTCTTCCATATGAAACCATGATCACATTCTCAACACTCCCTAGTTGATGGCTTTGGCCATTGTGAGTGACTAGTGATTAATTTGTGCATTTAACACTAAGCAGAGTACATCAATCACTCTCATCTTTGACTGACTCTATTTACCTGTTGTCTCTTTTTTTTTTTTTTTTTTCCTCTCCCCTTCAGTTTTTCATCACTCAGTTCCTATTTCTTGAATTAGCTATTAGCATATTCTGAATTTTCTTTGGTGAGGAGGAGAGATTTGCTTCTGGGTTCCTTGGTATAATTTTTTTGTTTTGTTTTTGTTAGCAGTAGAGGAGTTTTGTTTCCATCCCCCAAATGTACTCTTAAAACGTATCTTGAACGTAAAAAGGTTAAAACACAGAATATAAAGTTCACTACTATAAAAACAGACTTCCGTCAGCTCCCTCTATAATAAAACAACTTAAATATACATTACACTCTTTTCAATTTATATGGATTTTGTTGTGGTTCATCCCTGTGCCTGCTTGACTTTACATGTGGACAGACACATGGAGGGTGTGAAATGTGCATGTTATTCTGCAGATTCAGTTGCACTGCTTATGCCCCAGGACTAGCTCACTATTAGGTGTTTCTCTTTGGGCTTCCACAGCCACAAGTGCAAACTACATGAGAACAAGAGGGACCTGTCTGTCTTTCACTCATTTGAACTTAAAGCCTAACAACTTCAGTTCCTTTTTAAGGAATAAACTTGTACACAAGTTAACAACCATGCTGGAGTTACATGTCATTAGGCTAATGTTCTGTTTAACTATGGTTATCAATCATACTGTGATTAAAACCCTTTTGTGCTTAGTAAAGCATGTGAGGCAAAAGCATTGGCATATTTTAAAATGTGCTCTTTGGGAGTGGAGGGGGGGAGAAGAAGAGGGAAAAGAAAATGGATCTTGGTAAATTACTAACAGAACCACTGTGTTTGTCCACTGCAGCCACAGCTGTGATCAGTCCAGTCCAAACATCCAATCTGATCCACAAAACAATTAGAAAGCTCACTATGGGGGGGTGAGGGAAGTGATAGTGTAACTGTGACAAGTCCTCTGCCCACCCCTCTTCCTGGGGCCCACTGGCTGCCCCAACAAAGCTCAGAGAAGCTTCTAGTTATGCAGCACCCATGACTTTATTTACACATCGTTCTCCCACCACCACTGTTATGTATAGAGTTTGCAAGCCTGATAATCTCCTCTCTTAAACAGAACAGGAGTACTTGTGGCACCTTAGAGACTAACAAATTTATTAGAGCATAAGCTTTCGTGGACTACAGCCCACTTCTTCACCTCATCTCCATCTTGTCTTCAATCCTGCTTCTTACCTCTGGAGGAACTTTGCTACAAACTCTCCTAAACAGAGTCTGCCCTCAGCCTGGAGACTAACCTTCCCTTGGCTATTTCCCCCCTCTGCTGGCTGCCAGACAGCTTTTATAGCCCTTGAATCCTCAGGCCCGCAGGTGCAGCCAATTCTAAAGGCCAGGCACCAGGCTTCTCCCAGGCCCAATCTATTTCCCTGATTGGGGCTGGCTGAGCAGGGGCTAATTAGGTGTCTTTGCACCAGCACCTTGCTACAGTAACACAGACAGACCCCACTCATCGACGGGCAGGATCAAACAGGGGACCTCTGGAGCTTAGTGCATGAGCCTCTACCGCATGAGCTAAAAACCAGCTGGCTGTGAGCTAAGGCTGTAGAGCAAACTCATTAATCTCTCACTCTAAGTGGTGTTGGTGCCACTACATGGGACAGAATACCACACCCAGGAGGTGTGTGGATTACAATAGCAAGCTGGATTCACTAACCAATCTATGACCTGGATGTAGTCAGCTAGACCAGACTTCCTGTACTGTGATGGAGGAAAAGAAAGCCTCTTCACTTCATGCCTGCTATAGGACAAAATGTGTGCAAAGTATTGTTAAAAATACACAACAAGACAAAAGACCCTACTGTGCCAAAGGTCTCCAACTGCATAAAGCCTGATACCCCACTACCTGGTGCCCAGGGCCATAACTAGGGCAGAGCGGGGCAAGGGAGGCAGCTGCCCAGGGCACAGAGCCAGCGGGGGCAGGGGGTGCAAAACTGGGACTGTGCAGGATCTGGCCCAGTAGCATGGGGCCAGAGACCATGGGCGTAGTTTTGAGGGCATTGGCCCCCTGCCCCCGAACAGAGGCCCTGGCCAGGACTGGAGGGGCTGGTCCAGAGCTGCTTCTCAATGCCTCTGCAGCTGGACACCGCCTCCTGGGTCCTAGTGCCGCTCGTCTTCCCCTTCTACATGTGTTGAGCACCCTATATGGTCTACATCCTGTTTTCTGTACAAAGGTGAGTGTCGGGGAGGAGGGGGACAGAGCAAGGGGGAAGGGAGGTGATGTGGGAGGAAGAGGAAGTAGGGAAAGAAGGGGGATGGGATAGGGCAAGGGAAGACAAGGGGATAGGGGAATGGGGCAGGGGCATGTGGGAGTGGAGGGAGCAGAGAATAGTGGGGAGAGGAAAGGGGGTGGGGAGAGGGAAGGGATGGGGCAGGGCGAAAGGGGAATGGGATGGGGAAGTACCCCCAAATGCCCCCTCCAGCTCCCTCTCCCCCTGGCAGTGTCCTCTATTTGGGAACTTAAATATAGTAACCCTAGGGATCTCTCAATTCTCATGGCCTTGGTTTCCAGAACAAGTCCTGGGCTGGGCACTGTGCTGGTGTGGCTGAGGTCAGAGCTTGGGCTCTGTGTGACTGCGAGCCCGGCAGCCATGGGGTGGGGCAGGGCAGCCAACAGGAGCAAGGGCGATTCCGCTCTGCATACAGCAAGTGTGGGGAGAGTGACCCAGCTGCAATGGCAGGTCCCCAGGAGGCGAGGGGGTCTGACCAGGCTGCTGAGAGGCAGGTGGGATGAGTACTGCATGGAGCACCTTTAGGAGCATCCCATGGCAGCCACGGATAGGGGACGGCTCCCAGGGGCATCACTGGCCAGCACTGAGTTCCTTCGGGGCACAGACAAGAGTGTGTCAGGGGCACAGCTTGGAGCTATGCCACATGCCATGCCTGGGGAGCATCTGGCTGTGCAGAGGTGGCCTGGCTTGGGAAGCAGGGCAGGGAGGGCTGCCAGGCAGGCAGCCAGCCAGCACCCCGGCTTCCACAGCGTGGAAAGCCAGGGGCCCCAGCAGACCAGGTGGCTCCCACCAGCTTCCAGTCTGCCAGCTCCTGGCAGATGACTATTTTCAAACTGTGGGGTGCAGCCCACTAGGAAGGCGCACCCCACACTTTGAAAACCTCTGTGCTAAATGGAAGGCAGAAATCACATCGCTTCTAGTGGTGTAAATACGATAGCTCACCTCAGGCATTAAAATGCTTAGTTGCAGCTCTGGCTGTGCCACAAAATCACATACACCTGGGCAAAGTGGGTATAAAATGCTATTATGAGTTGATGTGAGTGGAGAATTCTGGCTCAGGAACATATACCCTTTGCAATTGTATAAGTGACTGCACGAGATAAGGCATAGTGAGAAAATCAGGCCCACTGCACATGGCGATTCCTTGGGAAAAATGAAATTAATACTTTTGCAGCCAAATTCTACAAGGGTCATTGATGGAAAGGTTAAATGCTGCTGGGCACTAAGGTTCCTAATGCTATCAGCAAGGAAGAAATTCATTCATGATTGTGTAGGTGATTTCAGAGGAAAAAGAACAAGAGCATTTCATTTTGCACAACAGTCTGAATAACACTGGGCAATTCAAGGGCTAGTAAATGAGAACAGAGTGGCTGATCCAGGAATTTAGTAGGAATAAGACATACCAAGTAGTATATTTATTGGGGATCATTGCACTTTTCAGATGGCTAAAGCCACTTGCCTGTGTCTTATAACACCACCTAAACTGAGCAATACTTGCCTGGAAACCAGACATGTTAATATCTATTATTGCTTCACTGTCCTAAGTGTCCATGGCTTCTGGTGTTTGGCTGCTCTCTGTGTATGGGTTGCATAGCCAGGCCATAGGCCCCTAAGTAAGTAGCTGAGACAGATCCATTTGTTGGTCCCTTGGTAAAGGATGTGAGGCTCTAATCCTTGGAGCTTCGATCAATTCCACTCTTTGAAGTCTCTGAATGGCTAGTCACTCCCTGGTACTGAGCTGAACTGAGCTGAGCTAAGCATGGTATAAAAGTTATTTGCTAGGCAAACTAGAGAGTTGTGAACAGAGGCAGCTAACAGGAGAGTTTCAGAGGGAGTGAGAGAGGATCTCCTAGGCTCAGCTGTATGGGTGATTTCAAGATGGCCAGCAATGGAACAATCAAGAAGAATTGGAATTGTTCATTTGTGTGCATAAATTTGCTCTAGTTGGTATTTCTGAAACCTGGTGGGATGAGTCCCATGACTGGAATGTTAAAATAAATGGCTATATAACCTATTTAAGAAGGCTGGAGTGGGCAAAAGGGGAGGTGAAGTGGTACTGTGTGTCAAAAATGGCATTACCTGTTTCAAAGTCACAGCTAACTCAGAAGAAAATGAACTTGAAAGTTTATGGATCAGTGTCCTAACAGATAAAGCACACAATGGTGTAGTGTTCTGGGGTGCAGTCCAGACTAGTGAGAGGCTGTGTCACCACCCGCCCTATAACCCTGGGTGCCTTAAATGCTCTGCTGCTGTGGCTCATAGCCTGGATACCAACAGTCAGCAGACAAGCATGAAAGCCCCTGAGTGTGTGCTGTGCAGCCCAGGTTCAGCACTCTGACCCCAGTAACCTGCCTACAATACAAACAGTCCCACTCTAGTCTCTATCACCCACTTATTTTATGCAAGGTGACCCCAAACACACTCCCCGTCCTGAATGTCCCCGAAACTATCTGCCTGGAAGTGTTCTGCCCTCTCCTGGTACACCTACAGAAGTTATTAAGTTTGTTGTTCCCTTTTAAGAAACAATACATAAGCAACTTACCACTTTACTGGAGTGAACAAACACTCTGTTCTAATCACAAACATTTGATAATGGGCACTTCAGTCTAGCAGAGCAAGGTATAAACACAGTCTAATGATTGGAAGTTGAAGCTAGACAAATTCAGACCGGAAAGAAGGTATAAACTTTTAAAAGTAAGAGTAATTAACTTTTTAGGAAAGGTCATGGTAGATTCTCCATCACTGACAATTTTTAAATCAAGATTGGATGTTTTTCTAAAAGAGGTGCTCGAAGAATCATTTTGGGGGAATTGCATGGTCAGCATTATACAGGAGGTCAGACTAGATGATCAAAATGGTCCCTTCTGGTGCCTTGGATTCTATGAGCGTTTAAAACAAAGGTAGGTATAACAGTCGCTGTCAACAAGGTATTTCAGTCTATAGGACTTCTGAAAAATGTGCTGATGGAATTGAGGCCTGGTCCTATGTAAGGACTTGTCTACTGGGTGTGCTAGTGTGCACTAGTTGGGGCACAAATTATAATGTGCACAAGCATATTGTGCACTAACTGTACACATAGACCCTGCTGGTGTAACGCGGACAGACCCTGGTTGTCGGTGGGCAGGATCAAACCTGGGGCCTTTGGAGCTTAGTGCATGAATCTCTACCACATGAGCTAAAAGCCAACCGGCAGACTCATTTTATCTCTCTCTCTCTCTAAGTGGTCTCAGTGCCACTAGATGGGACAGAACACCCACAGCCCAGAGGTATGTGGGTTACACTGGCACACACTAGAAGCTCCCCAGTAAGCACTGATATAATGCAGTTTTATAATGAGACTATGTCAAGGTGTGCTAGGGAACTTTTAGTATGCGCCAGCTGGGTGCAAATCACCCAGTGCCTGCCCAGTGTGTTGCACACTAACGCACGCATGGTGTAGACAAGGCCTGAATCTACACCAGAATTCCCCTTAACTATAGTAGAAGCTGCCTCAGGTCCGTTGTCGTCAGGGATAAAAAGGAGTACTGTGACTTCCTGGTGGGTTTAACCTGACATTCTGATGAAGCAGTTGCTTCTCTAATGGTTAAATCATACAGCTTGAAGGCAGGAAATGTATGTTCTATTTCCTGTTCAACTCATACTTTAAGGGCAAGTTGCTTAAGATTTGCAAAATTATTAGGGCCCCACTTGCCAATTTCATAACCCAGCTACAAAAAATGGAGAAATAAGTTAATGTTCAGGTGTAAGCATGAATCTTTCACCATAGGTAACAGATAATTGTGCAATTTAAAAAAGAAGAGACTTTTGCAAAACAAATACACGTAACTCATGTACCAGTCCTTTTGTTGGAACAGTCCATATTGAATAGACAGAGCTAAGCCCTCAGTTTAATCTATTTGTTTTTCTTTAAGGAGCTGGTGATGAGCAACTGGAATAGCAAATAACATAATCAGCATGCAAACTGAAGTATTTTAGGCAAATATTGGCTAGTATAAGGTTAGCAAATGTACAGCTGTAGCCAGGTTTGAAATACATGGATTATTACATCAGAGTTGACAAAAAACACAGAGCAAACTTGCACAAGCCATGGGCTAAGAGATATTGCAGTCATTTTTCTTGTAAAGGTCAGAACACATCTCAAAAAAGGAATGATTCACTCTGTCCCAAGTCCTCCCATTCTTTCACCATCACAGTAAATAGTTCCACAATCTTGCCCACTCCCCAGAGTTGCAACCTACTTGTCATGCTTGATGTCTCTGTCTTGTACCATCATTTTCAAGCATTTGCTAAATCTTGTCATTTCTTCCTTTTCAACAGACCCAAAATCCATCCCATCCTTTCCCTTCCTGCTGCCATGTCCACATCTTGATAATCTCCCACCTGCCCTACTGTAACCTCCTCCACTGTAGCCTTCCTAACATAACCTTTGATTTATCTAAAATACTGCTGCCAAACTCATCTTTCTCGTATACCACTATGACCACATCCTCCCTTTATCATTTCCTCCCTATCAGTTTCAGTTTTCTCATCCTCACTTTCAAGGCTCTGCCCTTGCCTGTATCTCTTCACTCTTGTGTTTGGACCCCAAACTTTACCAATCCACCTCCTTTCATGTCACCTTTTCCGCTTCTCCTGTAATTCGCTCCTGCCTTCTTTTATGCTGCTTCCTGTGCTGGAATGGCCTCCCTGATCGTGTATGCCATGCACCTTCCTTCTTCACATAACCTTAATCTACATATTTCTTCCTCTATCCTACTGCCTGTTATCTGCCTTAGAGCCCTCACATGTTGTGATCACTTTCAGAGGAGGGATCATGAGTTTACTCATTCAGAGTTGGCATTGTGAACCCTTTTTTCATGCTAGCAACAGAGCCGGCTCTAGCGTTTTTGCCACCCCAAGTGCGCGCGCACACACACACACACACCCACCCCCGCGATCGGCGGCAATTCAGCAGCAGGTCCTTCGCTCCCAGAGGGAGTGACGGCCCCACCGCCAAATTGCCGCTGAACGGCCGGACATGCCACCCTCCTCTTCATTGGCTGCCCCAGGCACCTGCTTGCTACACTGGTGCCTAGAGCTGGCCCTGGCTAGCGAGTACTTCCATGAGTAGTCCCACAGGGTCCAATGAAATTATTTGAGTAAGCAAGGGGTTCACAATCTGGGCCTATGTTAACTGCTATGCACACTTATGACACTACATGTAAATATTGTTTAATAATAAAAGATAGTGCTGGGAACCTGGAAGTGTTCACTCTTTGGAATCAAGATTGCAATATTTAATCAATGGTCCATGAAAAATAAGTGTTGCAGCAGTAAGGAGGAAGCCTGCTCTAAATTAGAACTAAAGTTCAAGACAATGCAATGCAATGATATCCTCAGACACTTTCAATTTACATTTGACACCTATTGTGCTCAGAACATTGTATCATTATAGCCTAGTCTAAATCACATGTTGACAATAGGTCTATTAGCGGCTTGGGGGTTTTGTTTTTTAAACCTCAAGGTGAAAACCTGAAAACTCAAGAATGGTTTGGGAATTAAACATAGGCCATAGAGGCAAGAGAGCTTTATTCTTGACTCTCTGAGTGTGATCTTGGCAAGTTACTTAACCTTTTTGCCTTCATTTCACCATCTGTAAAACTGGGATAATAATGCTTCCCTACCTCAATTAAATGGCAAAGCTAAATTCATTACAGTTCACAAAGGAATTTGAGATCCCTGGATAGATGATATTATGGGAGTGTAAATTATTATTACCAACTTACAGAGGTGGTATAAAACTTGCATTCCTGGAAAAGTATTCCTTCCTTTATGGTATAGGAGTGGAACTTTCTCAGTTTCCATTCCACACAGAAGAGCGCTCAACCCAATTTGGGGAATTCTTGCACTGAAAAAGGGACAAAAAACCCCCCAAATAAATAGAAGTCAAGCATTGAATAAGGTATTTAATTTGGTTTGCCCTTTTCCATGGAAGATGGGTGCTTGAGTGCAATTAAACTGAAACAGTATTTTCATCTTTGACTTTTTTTTTTTTTTTGAGCTAATGTGTTATATAAGAATGGTATTAATCAACTGAGGCTTAAGCAGAGTGAAGTAGCTGTAATTATCAACTAAAGAAGTAATGTTCCCAGCTGTGCAGAATGTAAAAGGCACTCATAAAAGTAGAGGCTGGTGTTTTTACCCATCTGCCTAATGAATGCAAAGGCTGTTCCACAGTGTGACCTCATGAGTCAGAAGGAGAACTTAAAAACCAAATGCACTCTGCTGCTATTTAGCAGGTCTTGTTCTGACCAACAGTGCCACCTAGAGGACAATGAAGTGAAGATTAAGTCCACACAGCTCACTGTACAAGTGTTTTTCCCCTTACTCCAAAAGATTGGAAATTGTCCATGTTACATGGTGGGGGGGGCGAGTTCACTCTCTTCCTCCCACTACCACCTCGACCCCCCCAAAATATTTAATGTAAAAATTATGCTATGGACAACTCAGTGTAAATTGTTTATATGGGTATCCATTACTGATCACTTCCAAATTGAGGCCAGATGCCCAACACTGGAAAAAATATATTAGCAGCAGCTGGGAGTGGCAAACTAACTCAATTATTCAAAGATTGCATGCACCTGGAAGTTGAAAAAACTAAGTTCAGCACAATTTTGCTGGTCAATACAGAAACGTAGTCTCCTTTTCACTTCAAAAAATAATTTGCACGTTCACAGCTTCATTTATGCAAGATTTCATTGATACATGAATACTAGCCAAGCAGACCTCACTAGACTTCGAGAACTATGTAAAGGATACTGCAAAAGTACTTGCAACCCATCTGCCTTATGTAGAAATAACCTCTTGAACAACATCCTTTCCAACATATACATCTTTAATAATTCATATCTCCCTTCTACCCCTTCCCTTGCACCCAGTCTATTTTTGACATTAGCAGTACACATTTATGTAGTGTGTATCTAGTGAGCTACATTATGCAGGAGGAATGTGACATATGTTTCACAAGACAAGCTGGGCAAAGAGCTTTTGAGCATGACCATCAATTTAGGGATAGCTTCCATTGAAACTAATGCAAAGACTTCCACTGATTTCAATACAAGTTGATTGGTTTCTCATACAGTAGAGACAGTGGCATCAAATTAGAGTTCTGGTAACCACAAGGTTTTGAATCCCTATGATGTTCAGCAGCAAACACACAGATTTGCAAGAGGGATATCACAGAAAGAGCAGCATGATGTTATAATATATGCAGTAGGCAATTCTGAATTTGCTGTTGTATTAGTACTAGACGATGACTGCGAAGACTTTCAAGGTTGTTAATTTAGCATCGCAGGGCAGCTATTTGCAAAAATCCAACCTGAGACTCACTGTAAGCTAGTAGCATCCACTAGTTATTGAGCCTGAAAGCAATTCCGATGCCATCAGGCTGATCGTTTACTCTCTTATTACAAACTGTGCTAGGATACAATGGAACATAATAGGAACAGCAATTCTTTCCCATGGATTTGTAGGTGATTTTTCATGATTAGTTAGTGACAGAAGCCACTGCTACACTGCTTATAAAAGAAAAGGCACTAGTAGAATGTATGTGTTTCATTGGCTACAAATAAAAATGCCCCCCCCACAAGGAAGGCGTTTGCAAGTGTCTTCTCTTCAAGGTCATTTCATAGTAAATGATACTGTACTAAGAAATTAATTATTGACCACGTAACATTTGCAATTAACTGATGTTTCACATTCAATAGTAAAGTTTATGAACCAGCAGAAGCCACCAAGAGCAGTTGCATTATATGGCAAACTGCATTATGTAGCTCACTAGCAGCTCTAGAACATATATTTCATAAATATTCAAACAATCAAATGACAGTTAATACAGTTTAGTCTGAACTTATCTGACTTTTATTAATTCACCATATAGATTCATAGATTCTAGGACTGGAAGGGACCTCAAGAGGTCATAGAGTCCAGTCCCCTGCCCGCATGGCAGGACCAAATACTGTCTAGACCATCCCTGATAGACATTTATCTAACCTACTCTTAAATATCTCCAGAGATGGAGATTCCACAACCTCCCTAGGCAATATATACTGCTGCTATAGGCATCTAATCTATGGTACAAGTATCCATGCCAAAAACTTCCCCACCATCATTTACACCCTCCCCAGACCAGCTTCAATGAAAACCACTCTGGTGACCAAATCAGAGATGTCTAGTTACCCATTTTTACAGAGCTGCTAGAATCACCGAAGGGTAGCAGGAGTAGTCTAAGAATCTGATGAATGTGTTAAAATACAACCAGTCACACGGTGAAGGATTGAACTGTAATTCCAGATCAAATTTTAGCGACTACACTAACAACATGAGCTTTGATCTCATGATTTGTGAGATGAGCAAACCTCTAGATGGAATTATAGTCCCAATAATATGCAGGTGCTTGTTACTTATTCTCTATAAAGTAGATAAATGATGGCAATAGTCAGCAGTAAACAAGGGTAGCCGCAGAGGTGCTTGAAACGGAGAATTTCCCTGAAGTCTCTGCAAGAACTGAGGAGCATCAAGAAGGGGAAACAGTTTAATCATGTAATGACTAGTGATCCATCTGCTGCTGGGGGACTGGGTGTTCTAGTTTTGAATGTCTCAAGCGATGCACTTCTGTGTCTCTACGAAGACCATGTCCTATTTGAAATACCAGTCAGTTTACAATCAAAGGCTGGGACATTCAAAAATGTTCAGCATTGGCCTAGGTCTGCTAAAATTCCCATTGACTTCTCTTGTAGCAGAGTCAGGTCAGCTTCCAGCTCTTTAGAAAGTGCCACCCAAAATTCCATGCTATGGAATTATCAAGTATTTTAAGTTAATAATCTATCATTTGTTTTACATAAAAAATTATTACATGCTATGAAGAGACTGAGCTAGTGCTGCAAGAAGCAGGATTGTGACATTTGTTGCCAATCTCATGTGATAGCGCATGATTTATAGAGCTATGTTGTGGCCCTGGGTTAAAGCCCAAACTGAATACATCAGCATGTTCTGCAATTATGGAATCCTCGGCATGGAGGTTTGGGGAGAAAACTAGCTTTCAGCACAGCTGTGTATATTATAACACTGACCAGATTACCACCAACCCAGTGCCTGCTTGGCCCACGATCTGCTCGGCACAGGATTGGGAAAAGGGGACCATCTTAAAGCCACCTTTGCACCTCTTTGATTCTAGGTGTAGCTTCCAGCTGACCCACTCAGGGTTGCTGTAATTTACCAGTGGCCATTGTGGCTGTTGAGCATATCTGGAGTGCAATAGCACTGTGGCCACCCTGTTTCTCACCAACAAACCCGTCTTCCCTGGGGACTCCTCCTTTCCTAAGGATATTCCCCAGCACCAGGTCTACGGCTTCTTTATGCTGATGGAGTGGCCCAAAAGGAACATAACACGAAGGACAATCTGGCCCCAAGACTCAATCCCCAGTTGCTAACTGGAGTAGCCCAGAGTACAGGAGCAGGAACCATTTCCCATGATCTTATCTTTTATGTCCCAGTACAAGGGATGGGGTCCTCCTTGCTGACTGATAGCCAAGGAACATCAAATGGTCCATCCAGCCCCAGGGCACTTCTGATACTGAACTATCAGCAGGGAGAAAATGGGGCCAGTAAGTCGAAGAGTCCTAACCCTAAGTCAGTCATGGGGAAAAAAAAGTCAGAAGCATCATGAGTCTCTGAAATGTGCTTTTATTTATACATTTAAGAGAGGATCAGCAGCTCCTGTACTACAGTCCCTGATATGGGACAAGGTATTGGTTAAACACTGAACATGCATTTCTGAAGCGTGGATCTAACAACCACACCCACAGCAAGGTCAGTGTTTGGACAAGGGCACAGAAATTCTGCTGACACTGCAGCACATAGAAAAGGCATTGTAAAATCCGGCAGGCCACTTTAATGCAACCCTTCCTTCAAACATCATGTAATTTACTTTTCAGAACCGAAATAAGAATTTGATACATTATTGAAATTGATGCAAAATATAACAATTGGCTTTCTGACACAGAAGTATTGTAGCTGCTGCGTTTATTTTGGTGCAGTATAGTTTCAGATCATTATCTCAGTCAAGATTAGAAAGTGCATGGCTCTGAAATGTCAGGAGTTTTCAGGATACCCCCTCTCACAAGGTTGTTATTGAAACTTGATTCCTTGAGCCAAAGGCAAATCCTTGCTGTAGTTGATTGTACTGAAAGAGAAACAAGAAGAATTTAGGAAATAGACTTGATCATTGAAATCAATTACAAGAACTGTTTCATGTATACAAGCCTTCCTTAACGCATTTGCCAGTTTGTTTTAAATTAAAAAGCATGGCGAAAAGTCATTTTTACCAATCTCTATACTGTAGAAATTGGGCATCACAGGAGGATTGCATCCCCTTCCTAACTACCTCCTCTTCACCAGACTGAAGAGAAGATATAATCCTCCATGTGTCTCCAACCAAGAGTGTTGTGGCAGACTGACGTCTTTCAAATTACTTCTACTACTGAAAGCAACTTCTGCTTCCTAGTCTATACTATGTGTAGGGTAACCAGCAACTGTGAAAAAACGGGACGGGGGTGGGGAGTAATAGGCTCCTATATAAGAAAAAGTCCCCAAAAATGGGACTGTCCCTTTAAAAACAGGACATCTGGTCACCCTATGTGGCCCTCTGCATACAGAAACAAGGATGTTAGTTATTGGCATACATATGGTTCAGGACAGGTGTTTGCTGCTGTGTGTCAATAGTCGCCCAGTAAACATGGACATTTATAGAAATTAAGTATTTACCTATATACTTGCCACTGTCAATAGCGGTCTGCCTTACTCTCTGTAGAGGCAACCTCACAGATTTCCTTACAAATCAGAGCAATTATATTTTACTCAGTCAAGTTCAAGATCAAGAAGACTGAAACAAATATATTTAAAAAGATAATTCCTTTGATAGATGTCAGGACTTTCCCCTCTTTTCCAAAAAGGATGGGTATCTAGATTTTTGGCCTTGTATTGGATGTTTTTAGTACCCTACTTCCTTCTTGGATGAATATATCTCCTTCTTGTTCTTAAAAAAAGGGCAGATTATATCTGTAATTGGTTATCTCCTGCTCTGTAATAATGAACTATTTGTTACAAAAATCTGTTGGTCTCTGTAATTCTTTGGGCAGTCTAGCCAACAGACCACTGACCAATCTCTGAGACTGCTACTAACTAGGAAGTTCCAGTAGTGTCCACACTACTGCTAAGGGACTATTACTGCTGCTGTGGGAAGTTAGCTTGTAAATCTTCAGTTGCAAGAGATCAACTTTAGCAAGTTTACCTGTGCATTTTTACATTGATTTGTATATAAATTATGTAAGCCTAGCTCTTACCAAGTGGACCTTCTCATGTACAGTTTCCATGAATCGCTGCCAGATTCTCTTCCACCGCCAGTGTGCTTTTCACCACCTTACCAAAAAAAAAAAAAAAATTATTTACACCACTTAGGGCTAGAAGCTCCTTTGTGGTTATTTTATGCTCCCACACTTCAACCAAAGTTATATTTGTACTGCGAGGAGGATGAGAGGTTTTTTTTTTTAACAAGTTCAATTAAAACTCTCAGAAGTAAAAAAGCTTTTCTCCTTCCTCCACTTTACAAGAAAAACAGAGACCCACCTCCACATACTCAGGCTGAAAATGCTGGCCTTCACCCACTTTGTCTCTCTGCCTTCCTGTTGACAACTGTATTATGCGAATGGTTGGTTTTAACTGGAGAAAATAACTATGTAGTGTGAGAGCAATGCTATGGCAGTTTTATTTTGTTTTGTTTCAGGGTGGGGAGGTTTAGGAGACAGAAGTGCCAAAGGTGAATATATGTTTTACAGATCCCCTTAGGAAGAAGTTCAGTAGCTGGCACGATGTGGAATCAAGTTTCAATAACAACATGCATAGCGGTTCTCTAAAAGCCATTTTTCTTATGCATGCAGCAATTGGAATTTTGGTTTTAATAGTTTGTGCTCTCAGCCCAGATAGAGGTTGTTACCCATCATCAAGGTATTTTGGGTTACCTTTCCTTCATAGCAATAAATGTTCCATATGCTATCCTTTTATTAAATAAAGATTTTTTTTTAATGGAACGGAAAATTTGCCACTGGCCAAATTCTAGTCTCTGCTACACTAGCATAAATGCAGAGCAATAACATTGATTTCCATAGATTTACAGTGAGGAAATTGGGCAGATTTTGGCCTTAAAAATCAAGTGGTCAGAAGACCTGAAATAAGCTATTCTTAAAGTGGCAATGCTGTGACTAGTCTTTACCAGAAGCTATGCAAGAAGAAAATAATGTTCAAAAGGGAAAAAAACAAAAAACATGTTTGTTTGTTTTTTAAATTGAACCTCAAGTTTATACCATAGGCCCCATTGCTGTAGGATATGATCATCTAAAAGCATTATAAGAACATAAGAATGGCCACAATGATTCAGACCAATGGTCTATCTAGCCCAGAATCCTGTCTTCTGACAGTGGCCAGTACCAGATGCTTCAGATAGAATGAACAGAACAGGGCAATTATTGAATGATCCATGCTCTATAGTCCAGTTCCAGCTTCTGACAGTTGGAGGTTTACGGGGACACAGAGCATGAAGTTGTGTCCCTGATCATCTAGAGTAATAGCCACTAATGGACCAATCCTCCATGAACTTATCTAGTTCTTTTTTGAACCCAGTTATACTTTTGGCCTTCACAACATCTCCTGGCAATGAGTTCCACAGGTTGACTGTGTGTTGGATGAAGAAGCACTTCCTTATGTTTGTTCTAAACCTGCTTCCTATTAATTTCATGGGGTGACCTCTGGTTCTTGTGTTATGTGAAGGAGCAAATAACACTTCCTTATTCACTTTCTCCACACCATTCATGATTTTATAGACCTCTATCACATTCCTCCCCTCCCAAACATCTCTCTTCTAAGTTGAGCAGTCCCAATCTTTTTAATCTCTCCTTATATGGAAGCTGTTCCATAACTCTGATCATTTTTGTTGCCCTTCACTGTATCTTTTCCAATTCTAATATCTTTTTTGAGATGGAGCGACCAGAATGGCACACAGTATTCAAGATGTCAGCATACCATGGATTTATGGAGTGGCATGATGATATTTTCTCTTTTATTATCAATCCCTTTCCTAATAGTTCCTAACATTGTTAACTTTTTTAACAACTGCTGCACATTGACTGGATGTTTTCAGAGAACTATCCACAATGACTCTAAGATCTTTCTTGTGTGGTAACAGCGAATTTAAACCCCATCATTTTGTATGTATAGTTGAGATAGTGTATTTTCCAGTGTGCTTTATTTTGCATTTATCAGCAGTGAATTTTATCTGCCATTTTGTTGCCCAGTCACCCAGTTTTGAGAGATCCCTTTGTAACTACTAGTAAAGTCCAAAGCTGACTGCCATTTTGAGTAATTTTGTATTGACTGTGAACTTTGCAACCTCATTGTTCACCCCTTTTTCAAATCATTTATGAATATGTTGAACAGCACTGGTCCTTGGAGGATCCTATTTACTTCTGTCCCCTGTGAGAACTGACCATTTATTTCTACTATTTTTCCTATCTTTTAACCAGTTACTGATCCATGAGCGGGACCTTCCCTCTTATCCCATGACTGCTTACTTTGCTTAAGAGCCTTTGGTGAGGGACCTTGTCAAAGGCATTCTGAAAGTCCAACTACACTATATCAACTGGATCACCCTTGTCCACACGCTTGTTGACTCCCTCAGAAAATTCTTATAGATTGGTGAGGCATGATTTCTCTTTACAAAAGCCATATTGACTCTTCCCCAACAAATCGTGTTCATCTATGTGTCTGATAATTCTTTTCTTTACTATAGTTTTAACCAACTTTCCCTGATACTGAAGTCAGGCTTACTGACCTGTAATTGACAGAATTGCCTCTGGAGCCTTTTTTTAAAAATCAGCGTCGCATTAGCTGTCCTCCAGTCATCGTACGGAGGCTTATTTACAAGATAGTTAACATACCAGAGTTAGTAATTCTGCAATTTCATATTTGAGTTCCTTTAGAACCCTTGGG
Source organism: Trachemys scripta elegans (assembly GCF_013100865.1). Classification (NCBI taxonomy): domain Eukaryota; kingdom Metazoa; phylum Chordata; order Testudines; family Emydidae; genus Trachemys; species Trachemys scripta. Next base: position 75,609,441 of record NC_048303.1, read on the forward strand.
TGAATACCATCTGGTCCTGGTCCAACTTACTACTGTTAAATCTATCAATTTGTTCCAAAACATCAAGGTAGGAAATGTAATTAACATACCAAAAGCACCTCCAATTTCAGCCCCACTGGTTGGAATGTTGACATTTACAACACCACAGTCTGATCCCTTAGGCCTAAGAGCAAAGACAAGATAGACAAACGATGTGAACTTCTGTAGTCACATGGTAAGGAAAAGAGCCAGGTGTCTTCTCTAAAAGAGGCTTTAATGTTGAAGAAGTAATGTTTGACTAAGTGTTTGCAAATTAGACAATCCTGTGCTTTAGAAAGAGGAAAAATATAAGAGTTATACCCAAGCCAGCGGAAAATCCTGCCCAAATCCTTGGTGAAAATGCTGCTAGAGAGACCTTGTTTTACTTCATTATTCCAAGCAAAGACCTCTTCTTCTGTCTGGAAGGAAGTACATAAGTAGTTATGCCAGGACTTCTGAAGATAAGCAGTGAACACCACAAAAAGGTACCATGAAAAACAGAATGCTAACTTAAACTAGTGCCATGTTGCATCATGTTAATCACATGGCAAATAGCTGTATACCTAGTCATATATTAGCATGCCTGCACACACTGGTTGTACAGAAAGGCAATGACAAAGAGTCCCCCCCCCCCCTCACTCCAATCTATGCAATAATCATCTACAGTCCCGTATAGACTACCATCTTTAAGCCTGGGTGCTTTTTAAATAAGATATATAAACATAACCAAGTCCTAAGCTATGCAGTTATGCCAGATACCCCTACAGTTGAGAACCATAATAATTGGCCAATAATACACCTAATTAGGACAGTTTCATGAACATGACACACACTTGGGAATACTTCTCTCATTCTCCCTCTCCCCCCTTGCATGCTTCAATTTAACATACAGGCCATATGCACTATTGAAATAACACTGGACCAAAGCTCAATTAACTCCTCCTTCTGTTTGTTTTTTTTACCTTGAATTTCAGCACATAAAGAATGGGGGCAAATGTCTCAGTGTGCACGATGGATGCATTATGGGGAAGGCCAGTCACAATTGTTGGTTCAACATAGTTACCAGGGCGATTTAGAACCTTCAAAACACACACAAAAAGTGATAGCCGAGTTATTACTTCAGACAAATCAGTATTTGGCTTAGGAACTAGGTACACTTAGTGCATCCCATTCAGAGTTTGGATGCAGTAACTATATCTTGCAATGAGAAACAGAAAACCTTCCATAAGTAGCTAAACTGAACACACTGAACCAAGTTCTACTTAGTAACACATCCAGAAAATAGATGAGCAAAATGTACAGCATTACACATACAATTATACACACAAAATCAAATTGCAAAGTGACCCTACAGACAGTAAGCTTCCCTCTTCTCATCTGTGTGCAAGCAGGGAAGGTCACTTGAGTGGCTATGTTCTGAATGCACTGAAGGTGGAGACAAAAACCTCAAAGACTTTTAGGCCAGAAAGGACGATCATGATCATCTAGTCAGATCTCCTGCACACAGGTCACAGGACCTCACCCACCCCCTCCTGTAATGGGACCCTAACCTCTGGCTGAGTTACTGAAGTCCTCAAATCACAAATTAAAAACGTCAAGTTACAGAGAATCCACCATCTACACTAGTTAAAACCAGCAAGTGACCCGTGCCCCATGCTGCAGAGGAAGGCAAATTCCCTCCACCCCCAGGGTTTCTGCCAATCTGAACTAAGAAAAAATTCCTTCTCTACCCCAAATATGGTGATCAGTTAGACCCTGAGCATGTGGGCAAGACCCACCAGCCAGAAACCTGGGAAAGATATGGGTGTCAGGGAGGAGATTGCAATAATCCAAATTGAAGGCCTGGATAAGAGCTTATTATCCTGCTCCACAGGGATGCCTACATGACTCAGGATGTCGTTCAGAGCCCTAGCTCCAGTGTTTCATTGAGAATGGGAGGCCAGGGTTTGGAGGGGAGGGGAGCTGCTTTTCTTTGTGTGAAAATGTGAACTGCAATTAAACAACACAGGAATAAGGAAAGCAGAATTCTCTTTCCACAGATTGGGGAAAGGGCAAGAGACTTGTCCAGGGCCAGACACTGAGTTAGTGGCACAGCTGACATTGAACTCAGGATTTCATTTTCCCAGACTCACCTCAATTCTCTAAAACATGTTGCCTCAGATGTCAGATGGAGCCATCCTCACCCACCATGTGTCGGATCTGATAGACTTACATATTTGAAGCTCCTTACAGCTTCATACAACCAGTCGGAATATGATCTGGGTTTTCCGTGACCCACCAATCTGTGGTCATTTTTCTGATGCTCTATTTTAACAGCCCGGATAGTAAAAACAATCACCTTCCCACCATACACCACAGAGCCACCCTGCTGTTCGGCTTGTTCCACTGCATCAAGGAACATCATCACTGCTTGTTTAGTGTGGAGAGGCCCATACAGAGTGGTGGCTGAAAAGTAAAAACATATTACATATGGCGTAAAGATCAAAGACATTATTTTAAGACAACTGTATACATTTCTAACATGCCTATCACCATGATAGCTGGGAAAATAGCCATTTAATGTGTCCAAGATAAACAAAACAATTAGGATTAATTAGATTCCTCCTCCCTATTTCACAGCTTCTATTCTAACTGAAGCTAACTCAATCATTTTGTAATAGTCTTTTCCCTCTATAAGTAGGAGCAAATAAAATAAAACCCTACTTACAGTCCCATGGGTCGCCGATGCGAACCTGTGCATAGGCCTTAGCAAGTTTCTCCACCACCTCATCATGGATGCTTTCATGCAAGAACTAAAGAGAGTCACAAGAGTTTTATGAAACAATTAGTAATATGTCACAGCTGTTGAAATTTGCAAAACTTTGTGTGTTGAGCTTTGGGCATCCCTGAAGAATAGGAGCTGTATAATCAACCTCAAGCATTCAAAAAAAGCCTAAATAAGGCCTCAAAAATCATAAGACTGGCTTAAAAACTATTCTCTTTTTTTAAAAGGGAGTCTTAATTTGCCTTCTGATTTCTGGGTCTTCAGGGGACACCCAGAACACATTTTCAAAGCTTTTCTCCACAAGATCTAAAAAGCATATTTTTGCTAATGAAAAGTTGAGATTACACACACACACATAAAATGCTATAACCTGGGGATTTTTAGGGGAAAAAACCTTCCAAATATCATAAGACTCATGATAATATTGAGAGAGTTAGCAACAAAATGCCTGTTGAATCAGTCCCCTGTAATACAAAGAGAAGATAAATAGATTTAAAATCTAGTTAGCAACTCTGAAATATTTTCTCTCACCCCATCCTACCCCACTCACTGGACTGAAAATTGAAGACATGCAGCCTCTCTCACTACAAAAGTACTGAAATTTATAGTAGAGCCTTGCTAATCTTCACACTTCAGTCAATTTAAAAAAAAAAAAAAAAGTACTGTTCCCCATCTCAAGTGAACTTTGATATCAAGTTACTGCTGTGAAGTCTCATGCTAAGATTCAAGCTATCAATTTAAAACTAAATACAAGTCAAAATAAATGGTGAAAACACACTGATATATTATTCTTGCTTTGTTTGCTTATGGTTAATTTGCAACATTCATTTACAGTGGATCTCCCTCATTCATTATAAATGTCTTTCTAAAGCTTATACTGAGTTTGAGAAGTTGTTCCTCATACCAAAATTGCACTTGAACTTTTTATGGTGGCTAAACAACTGACATCTGTAATACTGCTGCAAGACAGACTAGTTTTTATTTTTAATTTGGCTTTGAAGTCTGAAGTGTAATAATTAGACAAAATATTTGAGCACTAAACACATTAGTTTTAGAATCCTAGACCGGGCAAACTAGTTGAAGTTTTCCTGCTCAAATTATAGTTTTGTTCAGTAACTATTCATCTAAAAAAGGGACATCAGTTAAATTAGTCTCCAATATTTAGACTTTGTTAAAATAAGCTTTCACAAAATAATAATGATATCAACAGAGATAGTCAAAACAATTTTAATATGATGGAAATTACTTTTTTAAAAACCAAAGAAAATCCCGATATGCTATCATCCAAACACTGTACTACTTGCTAGCAGAAACTGCAGTATATTTCAAATAAATGAAGATGACTGCCTTGGCAATGAAAGCAAAGTGAAATTCAATGAGTATAAAGGATGAGAAATGTTAGATTTTATATTTTAGTTTTAGTGTCATTGTGTATTTTTAAATAAACACATGTAAGGAAAAAGTTCTGGAACTTAAAATCATGACCCGCAGGTTAAACAGTCATTTTTCCTGTTGCACTGGCTTTAGATGCATTTGAAGTATGTTTTAAGAATACTCCTGACTGTTCTCCTTCTTCATACTGGATGATTTAACTATCCCAACTGTACAATACATATGTACTCACCAGCCTTCTGGCACTTGTGCATCTCTGGCCTGCTGTCCCCACAGCAGCAAATAGAGCAGAGGGGATGACTAGGTTAAGATCTGCATCTTCAAACACTTAAAGAGGAATTGAACATCAAGGTGTAAGTTATTGGCTTCTGGTTCCAAGCTCCTCTAAATTCAGTGGACATAAATTAGTCAACATAGTAAACTCTATTAGGCCTTTCGGGTAGCACTAGGAAAGAGATGAATGAATAGTGTAGGTTAAGAACACTTTAAAATTAGTTTCCTGTATGTATTTGGAATTAAGCACAAAGGTTTGGTTCTCCAGGCCACTTTGAACAAAGTTCCCCAAGCAACACAACTTGATTGTGAATCAAGAAACTGCAACCCGCTTCCTGTATCCCTCCCCTCTCTATTCTGCTTGACAGGAATCCAGATTGCCTGGAGAAACAACACCAAAGGAAGGTCAGATAGCATGGAAGATCAATGCCAAAGGGCACAAGTGACTAATTCAGTAGACCCAGGGCAGCAAAAGAAAATAAAAAATCATGAAGCAGAAAAAGAAGTGGTAAGTTTAAAAACTAATATAGCCCAAACTGGTGTCATACTGGGATTTGACTGTTCAAAAAGACTTCAGACAGATTAGCCAGCAGGAACTTTGTAGGTTTACAAGATTATTAAATAAAAGGCAAAAATGATCAGGCAACTTTTACCCTGTCATCTAAACAAGACTATGACCACAAAAGGCAGTATGTTTAAAACAACAGGAAGATAATCTATGCTACTTCCTGCCACAAGACATAGAAATAAAACTTAACACAAGTTTCAGAGGGATTTGATATCCATTAGCAAGGTTGGAAATTCAACAATCTAAGAAGGCTAAAAGTGTGCAACAGAGGGGGGAAAAGTGTACCAGGACATCAAGTGTTAACTAGCATGCATTTCTCCTGCCCCCATTAAGGTTATATCTACATAGCAGCAAGGAGGTACAATTCCCAGCTCAGGTAGTCATACATGTGCTAGCGTGAGCTAGTATGTTAATACTGGTGTGGCTGCAGTGGCACAAGCTGCAGCTCGGGTTAGCTGCTCAAGTACAATCTCGCCTGACCTGCTGGGTACAAACTGGAGTACCTACCCTGAGCTGCAGCCCATGCTGCCATGGCCACACTGATCTTGTAGCACATTAGCTCAAGCAGAGGTAGCCCGTGTATAGATACCCGAGCTGCTCCCCACAGCTCTCCAAGACCTTGATCCAACTCCCTGGAAGTCAATGGAAAGACTCACATCAACTTTAATGGGCACTAGATCAGGCTTTAAGATACTTAAATCTGAACTATGCTACTGGACAACAAAGAGGGAAGTAGATATTTTTCTTAAGAATGTTTTCCCAAAATTATATGCCTATTGGCTGGCCCTTAAGTATAAATATATTCTAGAACACTAAAAACACAACTACCCCCCAATTAAAGCCATCCTTAAACATGGTTCTCAAGTGATATAGTTTATATCCCATAATTTGAATATATCAGAAAAATAAATAAAACCACACACACCCCCAGGCCCAATACATAGACACATTTTTCTTAACCTTTCACTTGTATTTTCCTAAATTAGTTTGTCCCTTACAATACTGCAAATCCAGAACAGCAGTGCGCTAGTACACAACAACCAGGATGGAAAAATGACCATTCTAGACTTATCGCCCAAGCAGAGTGCAATGCAAAAATAAATAAAGCAAAGTTGGGAAAAGCAACAACTGCGAAAAATAAATTCAGATATTACAGTTTTCAGTTAATAGAGAACAGAGGTAGTAGCTTTACTATTTTTAGCTTGAGAAACCCTATAAAATAGAAGTCTTATGATCCAGTGTTTATGTTCAGAACAACCATGTGAGACACCTGGGTGCAATTTATAATGCCCATCTCTCAATGCCAAGATCAGAGGCTGCCTGTTCAGCTTTTTAAGGGTGTTTTGTTCAACAGTGATCCCTCTGGCCAGTTAAGGAGAGGCACTGACAGACAAAAGGGATTTCCATCTAGTCCTTGACTGGAAGATGGTGACTAGGATGTAGCGCCTTGAGAGCTGGGAGGTAGAAGACTGCTCATGAGAAGGGAGGTGTGTGTGGAGGGGGAGGGATCATTAGTCACATATTATTTAGTCCTGATTCAGCAGGGTATTTCATGTGTTTCAAGTCAGGTACTTGCCCAAGGAACTTATTAAATCTGGGCCTTCAGCTGTGATAGCATTCACTATATGCTAGGTACTTTCCAACACATAAGACGACAATCCCTGATAAAAAGATTAGTCTACTATGAACACAATATTAACATTAGAAGTAACTTGTATGAGAAGAGATTATTATATTGTGTATTACCAACAATGGCGTTGTTTCCACCAAGCTCTAACAGACTCCGTCCTGTTAAAATAAGTAAATAATAACGTGAGTTAAGAAGCTAGTTGTGAGTAACAATCATAGACTGTCCCTGTACAGTGACTAATACCTTATTCCATGAATGCTCCCACTGAAACCAATGGTACTACTCAAGGACTAAAGGTAACACAATCTATCCTACAGTGAAAGTTTTTGGTTTAAAAATTTTTTTTAAAAAACACTAAAGTAGTGCAGCGTGTGAAAGACATGGACAATGAGAGAGATGATAATGAAATCAAAGGGGATCAGCAAGAAAAATTAGCACTTGTGCTTATTTTCCTGGCAAGCGGGGCCAGCTCCAGGCACCAGCTAAAGAAGCAGGTGCTTGGGGCGGCCAATACCAAGTGGCGGCACGTCCGGGTCTTCGGCGGCAATTCGGCGGCGGGTCCCTCAGTCCCTCTCGGAGCGAAGGACCTGCCACCAAATTGCCGCCGAAGAGTGGAGTGGCGCAATCGCGCTGCCGCGGCTCTTTTTTTTTTTTTTTTGCGCCACTTGGGGCGGCAGAAAGCCAGGAGCCGGCCCTGCTGGCAAGTGTCCTAAATCTCTAAATTTGGAGGAAGGTATGGCTTTCCATTCTTTGATGAGCCTTGATAGCGAAAGCTGCTCTGAATTATATAGTTCAAATCAGGGAGTGACTGAAGAAAGTGAAAAATGCAACCCAAAATCCTCAAATGGAGGGATAGTGGCCCACGGCTTTTGGTTTATGCGGAGAATAGTCCATTGAAAATATCTAGATGTTGACAACCGGGCATGGATCCAGGATTCAGCAACACTTCTGCAGCAGAGGCAATTTGTGATATCCTGATGATAACACACCCTCCCCCTTTCTTTAAAAAAAAAAGGGGAAAAGATGGGGCAGCTACACTTGGGTCCGGAGAGGCAGTTACACATGGATAATTTTGTTGACCCCTCCCAGAAATCAGTGCTGACCACAGTGGCATCATCAGGGGGGAGGGATAGCTCAGTGGTTTGAGCATTGGCCTGCTAAACCCAGGGTTGTGAGTTCAATCCTTGAGGGGGCCACTTAGGGATCTGGGGCAAAATCAGTACTTGGTCCTGCTAGTGAAGGCAGGGGGCTGGACTCAATGACCTTTCAAGGTCCCTTCCAATTCTAGGAGATAGGATATCTCCATTATATTAAATTAAATCACACACTAGACAAGAATCAGGTAGATTCAGAGAGGCCATCAAAAAACAATTTGCAGGCCCACTGAGTACAGCAGAGGCCAGATTTCAGGAGACTCTAAAAAAGTCCTGGATTAGGCTAGAATTAGCAGAAATGCAGCTTCGCTGCTGCACTTGTAACACAAGTTTAAAATAAATAAATAAAAGGCAACTGAGAAGTTCTATTTGTCAGAGTTCCCTCAGCCCCATTTCCTAAACAAATAAAACACTTAAAGGGGAAAAAGCAAAAATCTACATACTTACCAAATCTCTCTTGAACCATAAGTGCCACCTGCTTGCCCACCTTAGTGCTGCCAGTGAAAGACAGCAGGTCCACTCTCTCATCTCTTGCCATTGCTGTGCTACATAAGAGAACACAACTATCCTCAAAAGTGTGTACAATTGGAGAAAGTTGACATGAGAAGTGTGTTTCTTAATTATAACTAGGGCTATGATTTTGTCACAGAGGTCTCTGGAAGTCATGGATTCCATGACTTCCATGACTTGAGCCTGCAGCGCCTGGGAGCTGCAGGGTCTCCCCATCAACCATGGTAGCTGGGAACTGTGGGGCCCAGAGCTCCCAGCCATCGCGGGCCGTGGGGGGACTCTGCAGCTCCCAGGCACTGCAGGCTCAAATCACGGAGGTCACGGGCGATGGAGGGACCCCACAGCTTCCAGAAGAGCCCCCAGGGATGGTGTGGGGACTCCGCAACTCCCCATTTTGTCATGCATAAGAAGCCCATGACCTTTCTTTATTGCCCATGATCTGTTTGTGATTTTTACTAAAAATATGCATGACAAAATCTTAGCCTTAATTATAACAAAAGGTTACATTTATGCTTTTGAAAGCCAGGAATACAAAACAGATTTAAAAGAATCAAGTCAGTGCCTAACTGGAATGCAACTCAAAGAATCCTAAGTGCCGGAATAAGTGCCATATTTCCATGTCAGATTCTAGTACCGTGACATCTGCACTAACCCTGTAGGCAGGGTTAGACTTCAGAAACAAAGCTGTTTAAGCACTTGTTTGCTGTTTGTACAGCACCACTGTCATGGCAACTAACCTAATGCTATCAGACCCATGCTATCAACTACAACTTGGGGTGTAGGCCTGCCAAGGCTTTAGGCACTTTGTGGGCTCACATGCACCTCTATGGGAGTGAACATCCCCAACTGGCATGCCCATGAAGGTTGTTGGGGGGGAAGGGATATAGCAGGGACTATACCCAGGTTGTATTCTTTATGGCTGTTCAGAGAGTTTGTTAGATGTGGCTACAAAGTAGGGGGAGAGGGGAAGAGTTAAAAATGGGGACAAATACCCTCACCAAACTGGAAGCTAGTAATATGGTTGTTCCAGCAATGGTCAATGAAATTATTAGTTACATATTTACAGTAGTGCCAGCAATGTGCTGGATGCCTTCCAGACAATCAAGATAGGATGTTTCCTGCCCTAAAGAGTCTCTGGATAGACAGGCATGTCCAAGTTAGAGGCAAATAAAACAAGGTAGATTCAATTAGTTTCTAAGTGGTAGTACAAGGCTCAGAGAGCGCAAAGCTATTTTCAAACTAGACTATTCCCATAAGCCTCCCTTCCGCCATTCCCTTCCCCACAAAATGCAAGAAGTTTTGCCTACCCGATATCTGCTCCACCACATATCAGGGAGCAGATTGCACCAGGCACTTTGTTATCCTCCAAAACTTTGGCTACTATCCTAGAAAAAAAGAGAAATTTCTTGAGAGGCTGGGGATTTGAGAGATCTCAGTCACATGCATGTGATAAAAAAAATCAGCAGTTACTATTTTCACCTTGTCGCAAAAAAAAAAAAAAATTAAGAGTCTATCATCTGTATCAGGTGCACTGTTTATATAGAAATATATTCTCCTCTCTGAAAAGATCTTTGTCCAGTGTAATAGTAAGGCTTATAACAAAATCCACATATTTAAAATATAGTGCATCTTCCAGGATGTAACTGGCAAAGGGAAGAGAGATGAGCATATAAAATCCCAATTATAGCATAATTCATAGTGTTTCCTTTGGAAAGGAAAGGAAATTATTCGCAGAAGTAGAATCTAGCATTTGGTGGGGGGGCAGGAGCATACTCTCAGGAATGAATAGTATTATAAATTCATAGATTCTAGGACTCGAAAGGACCTCGAGAGGTCACCGAGTCCAGTCCCCTGCCCTCATGGCAGGACCAAATACTGTCTAGACCATCCCTGATAGACATTTATCTAACCTACTCTTAAATATCTCCAGAGATGGAGATTCCACAACCTCCCTAGGCAATTTATTCCTGTGTTTAACCACCCTGACAGTTAGGAACTTTTTCCTAATGTCCAACCTAAACCTCCCTTGCTGCAGTTTAAGCCCATTGCTTCTTGTTCTATCCTTAGAGGCTAAAGGTGAACAAGTTTTCTCCCTCCTCCTTATGACACCCTTTTAGATACCTGAAAACTGCTATCATGTCTTCTCTTTTCCAAACTAAACAAACTCAATTCTTTCAGCCTTCCTTCATAGGTCATGTTCTCAAGTACTGTAAATATTGTAGTACTTTCATTACTTAAAACAGGTTAAAGTGCATACAAGCCATCTCCTCAATGTATTGATAGTGTCATCACAGGTGTCACCAAGTGGCACTATTACAGTTGTCCAATTTTTTTTTCCTTTGCATGTGAGCAAGTTTTGATTCTTGGGAAGACATGCTGGCTTGTTAGTTTTGGATTAGGCCAGGTTCTGTTTTGAGGCAACTTCAGGGGGGGGGGGGGGGGGAGAGAGAGAGAGAGGGGCAAGCATCAGGAGAGTTTGCCTCAAGAACTAACACTTATCAGAGCCTGAAGTTGCTTCCTTAAATCTAGCCATTGGTGTTGGGCTGAGGTTCCTGGAAGCCGGAAGCGTCAGCATGCTGTTTCACAGTCTCACTCAGAATTGATATGTGCACAAACAAAACATGTTACACTTAGAGCATCACGCAGACTCTCCATCATTGATTTCTCCTCCAATGAGAATCTGAACTGCAAGACCCCAGACATCTGCTACTGCTCAGCAGAGGACTCAAAAAAGGGGCAACCAAGGGAACAAATTTATTCAATATACGTTGTTGTCTGTATGGCAGGGGAAGGAGACAAAGCCACTCTCGTCCCAGCCACAAGCTCTCAGAGACAAAGTGCAAAAGCAATGATATGTACATATATTCAAAAACTTACTTTGTAACAGCTACGCTAATGAGGGACGTTGTAGGAGCACCTTTCCTTTAAGAAAAAAGGAATGCAAAATCATTTTCATTCCCAAAAATACAAAATACCTTATGCAACTCTTGTAATATGCAAGGAATCAAAGTTAGAGGTAAGGCACAGTAAGCTTAGCCAGACATTTTCAGATTTGAGTGTCTAAATATTGAGCGACTTCCATCTAAGTATCTAGCATTAGAGGTGTTACGGATCCAGAACTTCTAGTGAAGTGAAGCTGAGCTACAGGTACCCAGAACCTTTGAAAATAAAACAACTTATTTGAATGCCTAGCTCTATGTACCCAATTTTTAAATGTCAACCATATTCTCTATTATTTGTATGACAGTAAAGCCTAGAGGGCTCAATACCTAATTGGGCTATCTGTTACAGTCATTGTGCTAGATGCAGTATAGACATGAATTCCAAGACATCCCTGCTTCAAAGAGCTTACAGTAATATAAGGTAAATAGAACTTTTAAGCAGGACTTGAAGCCAACCTAGAGATATCACAAGTGAAGAGTTTGTAAATGTGGGAATGAATACAAATACAGTATTCCTTACATGCCTGAGAGTAGCCTTACAAACATACCTCTGCTGTGATGAGCAAAGACTACCACTATCAGCATTTTAGTTTAAAGTATTTGTTGCAAAGTATTTGAGCATCTTACCAGAGGCAAGCATTCCCACAGATCATTGCAATTGCATTATTCCAACCATACACTGCTACGGGGAAGTTAAACGCAGTGATAATTCCTACCAATCCCACAGGATTCCACTGTTCTATAAGGGCATGGCCAGGTCCTGAAAACAAAGACACAAATTAGAGCAATTTGATTGTGTGTGCGTGCCTGACTGTTTTGCTCAATAAATGAAAAAAGAAAAGGCATGGACTGCAACAGATCTTCAGGATCTGAGACAAAGCCAAAGTTTGTTGACTTTTGGGACGCATCTATTTTGTTTATCAGAAGTAGGTGGATAGTTTATCTTATCTTATTTGCAGTGACATGGGCAGCACTCAATTTATTACCTTTGTATTGGCAATTGTAGGACATTTTTTAACACAACATAAGTTACTTGCTGATAAATGCACCAGAATTCATTCAATAGTTGCATAGTTATCAGAACAAAAACATAGCATAAGCTCTACTGCATAACAGAGAGTATTTTTCTAATAACCGTTAGGACAGACACAAAAATGTCAATGCAGATAGCCTGCTAGGGAACAAAAAGAGAGGTCAGTTTCAGCAAAATTGAATTAGAGTTGTCTTGGTGCATAGCAGTATCTTAATACATAGAAAGGGTGTTTACATTCCAGCTAGATGATCTGCTGAAACTTATTTCAATAATCCACAAGCCAGATATTTCCATCAAACAGCATCATCTCATTTTTCAGCAGAACTTTAATAGCTTTAATGAAGTCTATTTGTAGGACTTAATTACTCATACAATATATGCTGTGTTACAGTTGTACTCTACAGCATGCTGGTAAACTAGTTGTAAGGAATAATCATGTTAGTTGGATAATGAGGGAAACAAAAGTACAAGCATGTTTCTTGCTGACTCATCAATCTGCAAAGTTTAATTGTCAACAGGTTTCCCATGTCTTAGTGCAAACTAGCTAGATTTTGCTGTACTCATTCTATACTTTGATTTAGCGACTTTGTTAATGGAGAAGAACTCAGTTCTCTGTTACTGTATGTATGCAGTTTCTAATTGAGACAAGAATGGATGCACTCTGTAGTACCAAAACAGATCATCACATAGATCAAACAAGTCACAACAGCAGATACAGTAAACTGGTAACTTGCATAAATATATAATCTACAGTGCAGTAATGTAGAACGAGCTCCATTATATCCAGAACTTTATAAATACAAATTTTAATACACGTGCTTACTTTCTGAAGGCAAGACAGGTCCACCGATCATTCGGGACAAGCCAACAGCATAGTCACAGACATCAACATATTCCTGAACTTCGCCAACACCCTCGACAAAAATCTTTCCCATCTCTAGTGAGACCTGACAACATTAAGAACACACAGGATCATTTTTTAGACTCACATACTTTAAGGCCAGACAGGACCATCATGATCATTTAGTCTGACCTCCTACACATTGCAGGCCACAGAACCTCACCCACCCACTCCTGTAACAGACCCATAACTTCTGGCTGAAGTCTTCAAGTCATGATTTAAAGACTTCAAGTTACGGAGAATCCACTATTTACACTAGTTTTAATCTGCAAGTGACCCATGCTCCATGCTGCAGAGAAAGGAAAAAAAAAAAAAAAAAAAACCAGGGTCGCTGCCAATCTGACCTGGAGGAAAATTTCTTCCCGACCCCAAATATGCCACTCAGTTAGACCCTGAGCATGTGGGCAAGTCCCTCCAGCCAAACACCTGGGAAAGAATTCTCTGTAGTAACTCAGAGCCTTTCCATCTAGTGTCTCATCACCAGCTGTTGGAGATACTTGGTGGCAGCAGTCACAGACCAGCTACATGCCATAAATTTATCAAGCTCAATCTTGAAGTCAGTTAGGTTTTTTGCCTCCACTGCTCCCCTTGGAAGCCTGTTCCAGAAATTCACTCCTCTGATGTTCGAAACGTTCTTCTTTTTTCCAAGTCTAAACTTGTTGATGGCCAGTTTATATATTTTTGCTATAAGCTGGGGACTTACCAGTTGGAAGCAACAGAGAAGACACAGATGTATTGATTGATGGCAGGATGACTATGAGCCGCCAACATGATGGGCACCTAAAAAGACTTTTCAGTGCTATTCACCTTTCAATTCTCATATTAATCCCCATCTTCTCCAATTTAACTAATAATTTCCCATGTGGAACTGTATCAAATGAGACAGGGCAGGGTGCAGAACATGGCACCTGCTACTGCTGCAGAGACAACAGGCTAGGAGTCCGAGTTCTGGGTTCAAAGGGCAACTTATCTTTATGGCCACTATGAGTCTGCACCACACTGCATTCAAGATCAGCCAAACAAGGGGAAAGAGGTGCCCTCCTCTGTGACTAAGGGATGGATGTTGGAGGGGCACTTGAATTTTTTTTTTTTTTTTAATCCACCAACATTCATCTGTATCTGTAAAGGTGCTGGAGTGTTTTCTGGGTGAATTTCTGCCTCCCAAAAGGCTGATAGAGGGTTCACCCAAGGCAAGGAGTGGGAGTTTGAAACTACTAGAGAGGGGCGTCCCTATCTCATTAGAGATAGATCATAGATCCAAAGATACCATTATGATCATCTCCTGTATAACAGCAGCCATATATTTCAAGCAGGGTTCCAGTATTTTTTTTTTCCCTTATCAGATTGAGAACCATGTAATAACTTCATGCTTTAGCAACTCGGAGCTGCATCACATGCTGTCTCTAGCACATTTTTCAGACCTCTGTCTGTCCACACTAGGCAGGAAAACAGTACTCTGAGTAAACACAGAGGTACCTAGAACACTAATTCCATCCTGGAAACTATCTAATGGTCCAACAGCAGCAATCCTCCGACTTTTTATATCCTGCACCAGCACTTACTGAGATCCTTTCACAGACCATCTCACCTCCTAAATCACTCATTCTCCACATAGACTCATAGATTTTAAGGTCAGAAGGGACCATTATGATCATCTAGCCTGACCTCCTGCACAACGCAGGCCACAGAATCTCACCCACCCACTCCCCTAACCTAAGCCTGAGTTACTGAAGTCCTCAAATCGTGATTTAAAGACCTCAAGGTGCAGAGAATCCTCCAGCAAGTGACCTGTGCCCCACACTGCAGAGGAAGGCGAAAAACCTCCAGGGCCTCTGCCAATCTGCCCTGGAGGAAAATTCCTTCACGACCCCAAATATGGTGATCAGTTAAACCCTGAGCATGTGGGCAAGACTCACCAGCCAGCACCCAGGAAAGAATTATCTGTAGTAACTCAGATCCCACCCCATCTAAAATCCCATCACAACCATTGGGCATATTTACCTGCTAATAATCAAAGATCAATTAATTGCCAAATTAGGCTATCCCATCATATCATCCCCTCCATAAACTTATCAAGCTTAGTCTTAGTTCTCACAATTTTTCAAATCACCAGAAAGAACTTATGTTGAAAAGCTCTGTATGAGAGGAAGTCTTCTTTCAGGACCATTCTAGTATCAATGCCCTGTCTCACAGAAAGGTGGGAAAGCAGCTTGGTGACAGTTGAGCACAGTAAAGGTCTTTGTTTGGAAAGAGGACAGTTTCAGAATCATTTACATTTTTTCCTGTTTTGACAGGTGTGTTGAGGACAATGCTCTTAGGGGAAGGGGAGAAACTGGAGATGACAGCGTAACCAGGAGCCTAGTATAGTTTTCAGACCATTTGTGAATTAGAGGTATGATTTTTTTCAAGTGCTAGCTCCCAACTCCATTTAAGTCACTAAGAATGTGATGACTGGCTCCAATGGGAGCCAGCAGAGTTAGACTCATTCTGAACACCTTTGAAAACCCCATCCTCGGTTTATTAATTCATAAATATTTGTGGCCCACTTCCTGTAAACAAACTGTCTTTTAAAAAAATGAAGCAGTGCTTCCCACACAAGACACAAGTTACAACAAATACAGCTTTGTGAACTGGTACAAGAAGGAAGGGAGAAGGGGTAGTGGATGAAAAAGAAAAATATTGATCGAATTCTGATTGGATGACTAGAGGTCCCGATTTTATAGGGACAATCCTGATTTTGGGGGCTTTTTCTTATATAGGCACCTATTACCCCCCAACCCCATCCCGATTTTTTACACTTGCTATCTGGTCACCCTAAATTCTGAACCTGAGAATTGTGACGGCATCACTTTAAAACTCTAAACTGAAGTGGCATTATTTTTAAAATAGGGCACCAAAAATGCAGACTTACATTTAGTTTCCTTTAAAAAAAAAAAAAATCAAATCTTATTTGTTACCACAGATCATTAGTGGAAACCAAAAAGTATTTAGAAGTTATTAATTTCTCACTTAATTACACAGAGCTACATTAAAAGCAGAGTCAAACATAATTTTGACTTTTTCAAATGTGTACACGTTTCTCTGGACACCTTACCAAGCTTCCCAGATCTTTGATTTTCTTTCTCAAGGCATCGCCAATCTGCCTCACTATTTCTCCACGTTTAGGTGCAGGAACCTAGACAAAAAAAAAATTTTTTTTTTTAAAGAAACTGATTCAGAGACTAAATTGCACCTTCTGCTACAGGCACTTGCAGCCAGGCCACTATTTACATTAAGGGAAGACCAACCAGGTACTGTACCTTTGTCTTCTCTCCTCCCACTGACTACAGTGGGTTACTCATGTTTAATGTTAGGCTGAATTCTTGCTGAATCAGGGCCTCAAATAGAACATCTCATGGGAATAAGGGTTTGCGGGTTCTGCATCATTGGCTGAATGCAGACTTCAAATTACTGTTCTCCTTATCCTATTCCAGTATACATGTGGATCATTTTCAAACAGATACGAGCTTTAGGGACCTGTCAGAAAGTAAATTCCTTACATACCATGCTCAATATACATTTTTACTGCCCTCCTTTTTAGTCCAGCCAGTCCTGATTTCAGATAGTGAATTGTGAATATCTTGCTAGAGCCCAGTGTATAATGTACTTACATGACAGAGCAGTTGGCAACATAATTCCCTATTTTAAGAGATGTCTTACGTAG
Organism: Trachemys scripta elegans; assembly: GCF_013100865.1. NCBI lineage: Eukaryota > Metazoa > Chordata > Testudines > Emydidae > Trachemys > Trachemys scripta. The sequence goes on from NC_048303.1 coordinate 75,626,329, forward strand.
CTAGGCTACAGAAGCCAAACTGTCCAAAAAAAAAAAAAGGCGATCTAATCCTTTTGGTTGCAAAAACAACCTTCAGGATCCTGTGGCACCTTTCAGAGTAACAGCCGTGTTAGTCTGTATCCGCAAAAAGAAGAACAGGAGTACTTGTGGCACCTTAGAGACTAACAAATTTATTAGAGCATAAGCTTTCGTGGACTACAGCCCACTTCTTCGGATGCATATAGAATGGAACATATATTGAGGAGATATATATACACACAGACAGAGAGCATAAACAGGTGGGAATTGTCTTACCAACTCTGAGAGGCCAATTAATTAAGAGAAAAAAAACTTTTGAAGTGATAATCAAGCTAGCCCAGTACAGACAGTTTGATAATAAGTGTGAGAATACTTACAAGGGGAGATAGAGTCAATGTTTGTAATGGCTCAGCCATTCCCAGTCCTTATTCAAACCGGAGTTGATTGTGTCTAGTTTGCATATCAATTCTAGCTCAGCAGTCTCTCTTTGGAGTCTGTTTTTGAAGTTTTTCTGTTGTAATATAGCCACCCGCAGGTCTGTCACTGAATGACCAGACAGGTTAAAGTGTTCTCACACTGGTTTTTGAGTGTTTTGATTCCTGATGTCAGATTTGTGTCCATTAATTCTTTTGCGTAGAGACTGTCCGGTTTGGCCAATGTACATGGCAGAGGAGCATTGCTGGCACATGATGGCATATATCACATTGGTAGATGTGCAGGTGAACGAGCCCCTGATGGTATGGCTGATGTGATTAGGTCCTATGATGATGTCACTTGAATAGATATGTGGACAGAGTTGGCATCGGGGTTTGTTACAAGGATAGGTTCCTGGGTTAGTGGTTTTGTTCAGTGATGTGTGGTTGCTGGTGAGTATTTGCTTTAGGTTGGGGGGTTGTCTGTAAGCGAGGACAGGTCTGTCTCCCAAGATCTGTGAGAGTAAAGGATCATCTTTCAGGATAGGTTGTAGATCTCTGATGATGCGCTGGAGAGGTTTTAGTTGGGGGCTGAAGGTGACAGCTAGTGGTGTTCTGTTATTTTCTTTGTTGGGCCTGTCTTGTAGGAGGTGACTTCTGGGTACTCGTCTGGCTCTGTCAATCTGTTTTTTCACTTCAGCAGGTGGGTATTGTAGTTTTAAGAATGCTTGATAGAGATCTTGTAGGTGCTTGTCTCTATCCGAGGGATTGGAGCAAATGCGGTTATATCTAAGAGCTTGGCTGTAGACAATGGATCGTGTGGTGTGTCCTGGATGGAAGCTGGAGGCATGTAGGTAAGTGTAGCGGTCAGTAGGTTTCCGGTATAGGGTGGTATTGATGTGACCATCGCTTATTAGCACAGTAGTGTCCAGGAAATGGACCGCTTGTGTGGATTGATCTAGGCTGAGGTTGATGGTGGGATGGAAATTATTGAAATCATGGTGAAATTCCTCAAGGGCTTCTTTTCCATGGGTCCAGATGATGAAGATGTCA